>NW_026991501.1:0-2500 GCF_036370855.1 Dromaius novaehollandiae
GGCGCTTCCCCACCGCCCCCCCCCCACCCGGCTCCAGCCGACTCCCCCGAGGATCCCGCTGCCGTCACCGGGAGCGGGCTAGGGGGAAGGTGAGCCGGGGGGGGAGGAGGGGGGGGGAGGCCCCCCGCGGCGGAGGGGGAGCGTCCGGCGGGAGGGACGGACGACGACGGCGGCGGAGGGGCCGGCCCGCGTCGCGGGCGGGCGACGGCGCGCAAGCGGGACCCCGGAGTGGAAGGGCCTGCCTCCCGGCCCTGGCGAGCGAGGCGCCGCGCGAGAGCGAGCGAGCCCGTGGGCGCGTGCCGGGGGCAGGGCCGGCGGGCCGCGCGAGCCCGCCGCGAGGAAGAGGGGTTACGGGCCCCCGTGGCATTCCGAAACCTGTGCCGGCCCGCCGCCGGGCCGCCGCCGGGCCGCCGCGCCTCGCTGCCGATGCCGACGGCACCGGACACCGGTGTGGCCCCCCCGCCCGCCGCGTCCCGGCTGCCGCGCGCGCGTACCCGAGTTCGCCTGTCCCGCACTCTGCGCCGCGGGGCCGAGCACGGGGCTCGGCCCGCCGGCGGGTGCACGGCCCTCCCGAGGCCGCGCTCGCTCGCCGAGAGCCCGCTGCCGATTCCACCGCTGCCGGTGGGGGACCGCCTCCCCCCGTCTCTCCCCTCTCGCCTCTGCTGGTGCCCGCTCCGCTGCCGGTGCCCGTCTCCGGGAGCCGCGGCCCGCCCCCCCCGCCCCCCCACCCCACGGCGCTCCGCTGCCGCTGGGGGGGAAGGGGAAGGGGGGGGGGTCCGGCCCAGGGGAGGGCCCGGCGGGAGCGGGCGGCAGTGCGTGTGAGGGGCGGCGGGGCTTGGCTACTCCCCGGCGCCCGCGGGAGAGGAAGCGGCGGGCGCGGAGGCGAGGGAGACGGCCCTCCGGGTTGGGACGGGTCCCACGGGTCCCCACCCCTAAGCTGTGGGGGGCGGACCCGCGGCGGGCTGCGGCGGAGCAGCCCGTCCGCAGAGACCTGCGGGGGCAGGCGTTCCGGGAAGGCGCGCGGGGCGGGCGCCGGGCCCCCGAGCGGGGGGCGTCGCGTTGAGGCCAAGCGAGGCGACGGTTCGTGCCCGAGTGGGCGGCCCGAGCCACGGCTCTCCTCCCGGGTGCAGCTGCCACCCGGCGCCGGGTTACTGAGGGAAACCCCGGGCCCCGGGAGGAGGACGAGGTCGTGGCGGCGGGTGTCGGGCGCACCCCGCGGGCGGACGCTCCGCCGAGGGGCGCGGGGGCCGGCTGGCGGGTGCCGGGTTCCCCCTCCGCGTCCCGTCTCGTCGCCGCTGCCGAGGCTGCCGCCGTCGCCGCGAGGCGGCGGCGGCCCGGTGGCGGGCGGCGGCGGGGGAGGCACCCCCGCGGGGATTTCAGGTCGTTTCCCTCACCCCAGGGCCAGGTACCTAGCGCCCGCGCTTCTCCTGCCCCCCCCTCGGTGACCCACCCGTGTGGTCCCGTGTGCCAGCGTGCTCCTCCCGGGTGCCGCACCGTGCGCGCCGCACCGGCCGTGCCTTCCCCCCCCCCGCCTCGGCTTCCCCCCACCCCGGTCCTTCCTCCCCCGCGGTGGGGGTGGGGGGGGCGGGGAGGGAGGGAGCGAGCGAGAGAGGGGAGAGGGCCTCCGGCCACCGCGGCCGCCGGCAGCCGCCCCGGGCAGGGATGGCCATGGGCCCCGGGCTCCGGGCCCGAGGGTTCTCGGTTGGAGAGCCGGGCGGAGGTTTAAAGACTCGGGCGGCCCGATGCGACTCGCGGAGGCGGCCGGGCGTGCTGCCGGAGGGCCGGGGGGTCGGCGCGCGCGGGCGCCGCGCCCCCCCATGCCAGCCGGCGCGCCCCGTGCTCGCCCCGCGGGCAGCCGGGACGGAGAGGGGTTACCCTGCCCCCTCTCTCCGCGGTCTGGTCTCGGCGGAGAGACGCCGCGCGGTCGGCCTAGTTGCCGGCCTGCCTCGAGCGTTGCGAGCCGGGCGCGAGCGCGTGCTCGCCGCCGGGAGGGCGAGCCCCCACCGCGGGTGGTGCGGGCGCCGAGCCTCCGCGCGTCTCCTCCTTCTCCCTGGCCGGTGCTTCTGGGTCTTCCGCCGTGGCCGCCGTCGGCGGCGCCCTACCCTACGCGCCCGCCCCGGCACTCTGCCGTCCGGGGCGCCCGCCTCGCTCTGCCCCGCCCGGCTCCGCCAGGCAGCGGGGGGGCGGTGGTGGGGCGGCGGCGGGGGCGGCCCGCCCCGCTCTCCGCGTGGAGACGGGGAGAGCGGGCGCCGTCCCCGTCCGTGCCGCCTTGCCCGCCTGCCCGCCGCCGGGCGTCTGTCCGCGGAGGGGACGGGCGAGCGCGTGGCGTCACCCGCGAGGCGGTGTGTGCGGGCGCGCGGGGGTGTGGGCGCCGCGGCGGCGGCGGCGGCGGCGGTCGAGCCGGAGGGCCGGCGAGGCGAGCGGGGAGCTGGGAAGCGCGGGGCCGGCGGGCCGCAGGCGCGCGGGCGGCGGGGCGACGCCGCTCCCGGTGGCGGCCGGG
>NW_026991501.1:15000-17500 GCF_036370855.1 Dromaius novaehollandiae
ACGGCGGCGGAGGGGCCGGCCCGCGTCGCGGGCGGGCGACGGCGCGCAAGCGGGACCCCGGAGTGGAAGGGCCTGCCTCCCGGCCCTGGCGAGCGAGGCGCCGCGCGAGAGCGAGCGAGCCCGTGGGCGCGTGCCGGGGGCAGGGCCGGCGGGCCGCGCGAGCCCGCCGCGAGGAAGAGGGGTTACGGGCCCCCGTGGCATTCCGAAACCTGTGCCGGCCCGCCGCCGGGCCGCCGCCGGGCCGCCGCGCCTCGCTGCCGATGCCGACGGCACCGGACACCGGTGTGGCCCCCCCGCCCGCCGCGTCCCGGCTGCCGCGCGCGCGTACCCGAGTTCGCCTGTCCCGCACTCTGCGCCGCGGGGCCGAGCACGGGGCTCGGCCCGCCGGCGGGTGCACGGCCCTCCCGAGGCCGCGCTCGCTCGCCGAGAGCCCGCTGCCGATTCCACCGCTGCCGGTGGGGGACCGCCTCCCCCCGTCTCTCCCCTCTCGCCTCTGCTGGTGCCCGCTCCGCTGCCGGTGCCCGTCTCCGGGAGCCGCGGCCCGCCCCCCCCGCCCCCCCACCCCACGGCGCTCCGCTGCCGCTGGGGGGGAAGGGGAAGGGGGGGGGGTCCGGCCCAGGGGAGGGCCCGGCGGGAGCGGGCGGCAGTGCGTGTGAGGGGCGGCGGGGCTTGGCTACTCCCCGGCGCCCGCGGGAGAGGAAGCGGCGGGCGCGGAGGCGAGGGAGACGGCCCTCCGGGTTGGGACGGGTCCCACGGGTCCCCACCCCTAAGCTGTGGGGGGCGGACCCGCGGCGGGCTGCGGCGGAGCAGCCCGTCCGCAGAGACCTGCGGGGGCAGGCGTTCCGGGAAGGCGCGCGGGGCGGGCGCCGGGCCCCCGAGCGGGGGGCGTCGCGTTGAGGCCAAGCGAGGCGACGGTTCGTGCCCGAGTGGGCGGCCCGAGCCACGGCTCTCCTCCCGGGTGCAGCTGCCACCCGGCGCCGGGTTACTGAGGGAAACCCCGGGCCCCGGGAGGAGGACGAGGTCGTGGCGGCGGGTGTCGGGCGCACCCCGCGGGCGGACGCTCCGCCGAGGGGCGCGGGGGCCGGCTGGCGGGTGCCGGGTTCCCCCTCCGCGTCCCGTCTCGTCGCCGCTGCCGAGGCTGCCGCCGTCGCCGCGAGGCGGCGGCGGCCCGGTGGCGGGCGGCGGCGGGGGAGGCACCCCCGCGGGGATTTCAGGTCGTTTCCCTCACCCCAGGGCCAGGTACCTAGCGCCCGCGCTTCTCCTGCCCCCCCCTCGGTGACCCACCCGTGTGGTCCCGTGTGCCAGCGTGCTCCTCCCGGGTGCCGCACCGTGCGCGCCGCACCGGCCGTGCCTTCCCCCCCCCCGCCTCGGCTTCCCCCCACCCCGGTCCTTCCTCCCCCGCGGTGGGGGTGGGGGGGGCGGGGAGGGAGGGAGCGAGCGAGAGAGGGGAGAGGGCCTCCGGCCACCGCGGCCGCCGGCAGCCGCCCCGGGCAGGGATGGCCATGGGCCCCGGGCTCCGGGCCCGAGGGTTCTCGGTTGGAGAGCCGGGCGGAGGTTTAAAGACTCGGGCGGCCCGATGCGACTCGCGGAGGCGGCCGGGCGTGCTGCCGGAGGGCCGGGGGGTCGGCGCGCGCGGGCGCCGCGCCCCCCCATGCCAGCCGGCGCGCCCCGTGCTCGCCCCGCGGGCAGCCGGGACGGAGAGGGGTTACCCTGCCCCCTCTCTCCGCGGTCTGGTCTCGGCGGAGAGACGCCGCGCGGTCGGCCTAGTTGCCGGCCTGCCTCGAGCGTTGCGAGCCGGGCGCGAGCGCGTGCTCGCCGCCGGGAGGGCGAGCCCCCACCGCGGGTGGTGCGGGCGCCGAGCCTCCGCGCGTCTCCTCCTTCTCCCTGGCCGGTGCTTCTGGGTCTTCCGCCGTGGCCGCCGTCGGCGGCGCCCTACCCTACGCGCCCGCCCCGGCACTCTGCCGTCCGGGGCGCCCGCCTCGCTCTGCCCCGCCCGGCTCCGCCAGGCAGCGGGGGGGCGGTGGTGGGGCGGCGGCGGGGGCGGCCCGCCCCGCTCTCCGCGTGGAGACGGGGAGAGCGGGCGCCGTCCCCGTCCGTGCCGCCTTGCCCGCCTGCCCGCCGCCGGGCGTCTGTCCGCGGAGGGGACGGGCGAGCGCGTGGCGTCACCCGCGAGGCGGTGTGTGCGGGCGCGCGGGGGTGTGGGCGCCGCGGCGGCGGCGGCGGCGGCGGTCGAGCCGGAGGGCCGGCGAGGCGAGCGGGGAGCTGGGAAGCGCGGGGCCGGCGGGCCGCAGGCGCGCGGGCGGCGGGGCGACGCCGCTCCCGGTGGCGGCCGGGCTCTGACGCCTGGGGCGGGGGGGGGGTGGTCTGCGGGGACGGACCCCCCCCAACATCCCGAGGCAGGCGGTGTGGCCGGCCCGCCGCTCCCTGCCGGGCCAGACCGAGCCGGGCGCCTGGGCCGGACTCGAAGCGAGACAGGGTTTGTCCCCAGGTCGGGAGCGAG
>NW_026991501.1:30000-32500 GCF_036370855.1 Dromaius novaehollandiae
GCCCCCCCGCCCGCCGCGTCCCGGCTGCCGCGCGCGCGTACCCGAGTTCGCCTGTCCCGCACTCTGCGCCGCGGGGCCGAGCACGGGGCTCGGCCCGCCGGCGGGTGCACGGCCCTCCCGAGGCCGCGCTCGCTCGCCGAGAGCCCGCTGCCGATTCCACCGCTGCCGGTGGGGGACCGCCTCCCCCCGTCTCTCCCCTCTCGCCTCTGCTGGTGCCCGCTCCGCTGCCGGTGCCCGTCTCCGGGAGCCGCGGCCCGCCCCCCCCGCCCCCCCACCCCACGGCGCTCCGCTGCCGCTGGGGGGGAAGGGGAAGGGGGGGGGGTCCGGCCCAGGGGAGGGCCCGGCGGGAGCGGGCGGCAGTGCGTGTGAGGGGCGGCGGGGCTTGGCTACTCCCCGGCGCCCGCGGGAGAGGAAGCGGCGGGCGCGGAGGCGAGGGAGACGGCCCTCCGGGTTGGGACGGGTCCCACGGGTCCCCACCCCTAAGCTGTGGGGGGCGGACCCGCGGCGGGCTGCGGCGGAGCAGCCCGTCCGCAGAGACCTGCGGGGGCAGGCGTTCCGGGATGGCGCGCGGGGCGGGCGCCGGGCCCCCGAGCGGGGGGCGTCGCGTTGAGGCCAAGCGAGGCGACGGTTCGTGCCCGAGTGGGCGGCCCGAGCCACGGCTCTCCTCCCGGGTGCAGCTGCCACCCGGCGCCGGGTTACTGAGGGAAACCCCGGGCCCCGGGAGGAGGACGAGGTCGTGGCGGCGGGTGTCGGGCGCACCCCGCGGGCGGACGCTCCGCCGAGGGGCGCGGGGGCCGGCTGGCGGGTGCCGGGTTCCCCCTCCGCGTCCCGTCTCGTCGCCGCTGCCGAGGCTGCCGCCGTCGCCGCGAGGCGGCGGCGGCCCGGTGGCGGGCGGCGGCGGGGGAGGCACCCCCGCGGGGATTTCAGGTCGTTTCCCTCACCCCAGGGCCAGGTACCTAGCGCCCGCGCTTCTCCTGCCCCCCCCTCGGTGACCCACCCGTGTGGTCCCGTGTGCCAGCGTGCTCCTCCCGGGTGCCGCACCGTGCGCGCCGCACCGGCCGTGCCTTCCCCCCCCCCGCCTCGGCTTCCCCCCACCCCGGTCCTTCCTCCCCCGCGGTGGGGGTGGGGGGGGCGGGGAGGGAGGGAGCGAGCGAGAGAGGGGAGAGGGCCTCCGGCCACCGCGGCCGCCGGCAGCCGCCCCGGGCAGGGATGGCCATGGGCCCCGGGCTCCGGGCCCGAGGGTTCTCGGTTGGAGAGCCGGGCGGAGGTTTAAAGACTCGGGCGGCCCGATGCGACTCGCGGAGGCGGCCGGGCGTGCTGCCGGAGGGCCGGGGGGTCGGCGCGCGCGGGCGCCGCGCCCCCCCATGCCAGCCGGCGCGCCCCGTGCTCGCCCCGCGGGCAGCCGGGACGGAGAGGGGTTACCCTGCCCCCTCTCTCCGCGGTCTGGTCTCGGCGGAGAGACGCCGCGCGGTCGGCCTAGTTGCCGGCCTGCCTCGAGCGTTGCGAGCCGGGCGCGAGCGCGTGCTCGCCGCCGGGAGGGCGAGCCCCCACCGCGGGTGGTGCGGGCGCCGAGCCTCCGCGCGTCTCCTCCTTCTCCCTGGCCGGTGCTTCTGGGTCTTCCGCCGTGGCCGCCGTCGGCGGCGCCCTACCCTACGCGCCCGCCCCGGCACTCTGCCGTCCGGGGCGCCCGCCTCGCTCTGCCCCGCCCGGCTCCGCCAGGCAGCGGGGGGGCGGTGGTGGGGCGGCGGCGGGGGCGGCCCGCCCCGCTCTCCGCGTGGAGACGGGGAGAGCGGGCGCCGTCCCCGTCCGTGCCGCCTTGCCCGCCTGCCCGCCGCCGGGCGTCTGTCCGCGGAGGGGACGGGCGAGCGCGTGGCGTCACCCGCGAGGCGGTGTGTGCGGGCGCGCGGGGGTGTGGGCGCCGCGGCGGCGGCGGCGGCGGCGGTCGAGCCGGAGGGCCGGCGAGGCGAGCGGGGAGCTGGGAAGCGCGGGGCCGGCGGGCCGCAGGCGCGCGGGCGGCGGGGCGACGCCGCTCCCGGTGGCGGCCGGGCTCTGACGCCTGGGGCGGGGGGGGGGTGGTCTGCGGGGACGGACCCCCCCCAACATCCCGAGGCAGGCGGTGTGGCCGGCCCGCCGCTCCCTGCCGGGCCAGACCGAGCCGGGCGCCTGGGCCGGACTCGAAGCGAGACAGGGTTTGTCCCCAGGTCGGGAGCGAGGGCTCCCCGCCCTTCTCGTTCGGGTTTGCCCTTCGTTTCCCCCCCCCCTTTCTCTGTGCTTGTACGGTCAGTGAGGCAAGCCCCTCTCTTTCTCTCGCTCTCTCTCTCCTTCCGTCTCTGCCGTCCCTTGCTCAGCAGCCGGCGTCGGCGTGAGGAAGGGCGGTGGGGCGGAGGAGGAGGGGGCGGAGGAGGGGGGGCCCCCCAGGGGCTGCGAAAGCTGCCCGGTCCCCCCGCGCGCGCGGCGGGGACCGAAACCGAGACAACTCTTAGCGGTGGATCACTCGGCT
>NW_026991501.1:45000-47500 GCF_036370855.1 Dromaius novaehollandiae
GGTGGGGGACCGCCTCCCCCCGTCTCTCCCCTCTCGCCTCTGCTGGTGCCCGCTCCGCTGCCGGTGCCCGTCTCCGGGAGCCGCGGCCCGCCCCCCCCGCCCCCCCACCCCACGGCGCTCCGCTGCCGCTGGGGGGGAAGGGGAAGGGGGGGGGGTCCGGCCCAGGGGAGGGCCCGGCGGGAGCGGGCGGCAGTGCGTGTGAGGGGCGGCGGGGCTTGGCTACTCCCCGGCGCCCGCGGGAGAGGAAGCGGCGGGCGCGGAGGCGAGGGAGACGGCCCTCCGGGTTGGGACGGGTCCCACGGGTCCCCACCCCTAAGCTGTGGGGGGCGGACCCGCGGCGGGCTGCGGCGGAGCAGCCCGTCCGCAGAGACCTGCGGGGGCAGGCGTTCCGGGAAGGCGCGCGGGGCGGGCGCCGGGCCCCCGAGCGGGGGGCGTCGCGTTGAGGCCAAGCGAGGCGACGGTTCGTGCCCGAGTGGGCGGCCCGAGCCACGGCTCTCCTCCCGGGTGCAGCTGCCACCCGGCGCCGGGTTACTGAGGGAAACCCCGGGCCCCGGGAGGAGGACGAGGTCGTGGCGGCGGGTGTCGGGCGCACCCCGCGGGCGGACGCTCCGCCGAGGGGCGCGGGGGCCGGCTGGCGGGTGCCGGGTTCCCCCTCCGCGTCCCGTCTCGTCGCCGCTGCCGAGGCTGCCGCCGTCGCCGCGAGGCGGCGGCGGCCCGGTGGCGGGCGGCGGCGGGGGAGGCACCCCCGCGGGGATTTCAGGTCGTTTCCCTCACCCCAGGGCCAGGTACCTAGCGCCCGCGCTTCTCCTGCCCCCCCCTCGGTGACCCACCCGTGTGGTCCCGTGTGCCAGCGTGCTCCTCCCGGGTGCCGCACCGTGCGCGCCGCACCGGCCGTGCCTTCCCCCCCCCCGCCTCGGCTTCCCCCCACCCCGGTCCTTCCTCCCCCGCGGTGGGGGTGGGGGGGGCGGGGAGGGAGGGAGCGAGCGAGAGAGGGGAGAGGGCCTCCGGCCACCGCGGCCGCCGGCAGCCGCCCCGGGCAGGGATGGCCATGGGCCCCGGGCTCCGGGCCCGAGGGTTCTCGGTTGGAGAGCCGGGCGGAGGTTTAAAGACTCGGGCGGCCCGATGCGACTCGCGGAGGCGGCCGGGCGTGCTGCCGGAGGGCCGGGGGGTCGGCGCGCGCGGGCGCCGCGCCCCCCCATGCCAGCCGGCGCGCCCCGTGCTCGCCCCGCGGGCAGCCGGGACGGAGAGGGGTTACCCTGCCCCCTCTCTCCGCGGTCTGGTCTCGGCGGAGAGACGCCGCGCGGTCGGCCTAGTTGCCGGCCTGCCTCGAGCGTTGCGAGCCGGGCGCGAGCGCGTGCTCGCCGCCGGGAGGGCGAGCCCCCACCGCGGGTGGTGCGGGCGCCGAGCCTCCGCGCGTCTCCTCCTTCTCCCTGGCCGGTGCTTCTGGGTCTTCCGCCGTGGCCGCCGTCGGCGGCGCCCTACCCTACGCGCCCGCCCCGGCACTCTGCCGTCCGGGGCGCCCGCCTCGCTCTGCCCCGCCCGGCTCCGCCAGGCAGCGGGGGGGCGGTGGTGGGGCGGCGGCGGGGGCGGCCCGCCCCGCTCTCCGCGTGGAGACGGGGAGAGCGGGCGCCGTCCCCGTCCGTGCCGCCTTGCCCGCCTGCCCGCCGCCGGGCGTCTGTCCGCGGAGGGGACGGGCGAGCGCGTGGCGTCACCCGCGAGGCGGTGTGTGCGGGCGCGCGGGGGTGTGGGCGCCGCGGCGGCGGCGGCGGCGGCGGTCGAGCCGGAGGGCCGGCGAGGCGAGCGGGGAGCTGGGAAGCGCGGGGCCGGCGGGCCGCAGGCGCGCGGGCGGCGGGGCGACGCCGCTCCCGGTGGCGGCCGGGCTCTGACGCCTGGGGCGGGGGGGGGGTGGTCTGCGGGGACGGACCCCCCCCAACATCCCGAGGCAGGCGGTGTGGCCGGCCCGCCGCTCCCTGCCGGGCCAGACCGAGCCGGGCGCCTGGGCCGGACTCGAAGCGAGACAGGGTTTGTCCCCAGGTCGGGAGCGAGGGCTCCCCGCCCTTCTCGTTCGGGTTTGCCCTTCGTTTCCCCCCCCCCTTTCTCTGTGCTTGTACGGTCAGTGAGGCAAGCCCCTCTCTTTCTCTCGCTCTCTCTCTCCTTCCGTCTCTGCCGTCCCTTGCTCAGCAGCCGGCGTCGGCGTGAGGAAGGGCGGTGGGGCGGAGGAGGAGGGGGCGGAGGAGGGGGGGCCCCCCAGGGGCTGCGAAAGCTGCCCGGTCCCCCCGCGCGCGCGGCGGGGACCGAAACCGAGACAACTCTTAGCGGTGGATCACTCGGCTCGTGCGTCGATGAAGAACGCAGCTAGCTGCGAGAATTAATGTGAATTGCAGGACACATTGATCATCGACACTTCGAACGCACTTGCGGCCCCGGGTTCCTCCCGGGGCTACGCCTGTCTGAGCGTCGCTTGACGGTCAATCGTCACCCGCGCCGTGGCGTGGGCGCA
>NW_026991501.1:60000-62500 GCF_036370855.1 Dromaius novaehollandiae
GGAGGGCCCGGCGGGAGCGGGCGGCAGTGCGTGTGAGGGGCGGCGGGGCTTGGCTACTCCCCGGCGCCCGCGGGAGAGGAAGCGGCGGGCGCGGAGGCGAGGGAGACGGCCCTCCGGGTTGGGACGGGTCCCACGGGTCCCCACCCCTAAGCTGTGGGGGGCGGACCCGCGGCGGGCTGCGGCGGAGCAGCCCGTCCGCAGAGACCTGCGGGGGCAGGCGTTCCGGGATGGCGCGCGGGGCGGGCGCCGGGCCCCCGAGCGGGGGGCGTCGCGTTGAGGCCAAGCGAGGCGACGGTTCGTGCCCGAGTGGGCGGCCCGAGCCACGGCTCTCCTCCCGGGTGCAGCTGCCACCCGGCGCCGGGTTACTGAGGGAAACCCCGGGCCCCGGGAGGAGGACGAGGTCGTGGCGGCGGGTGTCGGGCGCACCCCGCGGGCGGACGCTCCGCCGAGGGGCGCGGGGGCCGGCTGGCGGGTGCCGGGTTCCCCCTCCGCGTCCCGTCTCGTCGCCGCTGCCGAGGCTGCCGCCGTCGCCGCGAGGCGGCGGCGGCCCGGTGGCGGGCGGCGGCGGGGGAGGCACCCCCGCGGGGATTTCAGGTCGTTTACCTCACCCCAGGGCCAGGTACCTAGCGCCCGCGCTTCTCCTGCCCCCCCCTCGGTGACCCACCCGTGTGGTCCCGTGTGCCAGCGTGCTCCTCCCGGGTGCCGCACCGTGCGTGCCGCACCGGCCGTGCCTTCCCCCCCCCCGCCTCGGCTTCCCCCCACCCCGGTCCTTCCTCCCCCGCGGTGGGGGTGGGGGGGGCGGGGAGGGAGGGAGCGAGCGAGAGAGGGGAGAGGGCCTCCGGCCACCGCGGCCGCCGGCAGCCGCCCCGGGCAGGGATGGCCATGGGCCCCGGGCTCCGGGCCCGAGGGTTCTCGGTTGGAGAGCCGGGCGGAGGTTTAAAGACTCGGGCGGCCCGATGCGACTCGCGGAGGCGGCCGGGCGTGCTGCCGGAGGGCCGGGGGGTCGGCGCGCGCGGGCGCCGCGCCCCCCCATGCCAGCCGGCGCGCCCCGTGCTCGCCCCGCGGGCAGCCGGGACGGAGAGGGGTTACCCTGCCCCCTCTCTCCGCGGTCTGGTCTCGGCGGAGAGACGCCGCGCGGTCGGCCTAGTTGCCGGCCTGCCTCGAGCGTTGCGAGCCGGGCGCGAGCGCGTGCTCGCCGCCGGGAGGGCGAGCCCCCACCGCGGGTGGTGCGGGCGCCGAGCCTCCGCGCGTCTCCTCCTTCTCCCTGGCCGGTGCTTCTGGGTCTTCCGCCGTGGCCGCCGTCGGCGGCGCCCTACCCTACGCGCCCGCCCCGGCACTCTGCCGTCCGGGGCGCCCGCCTCGCTCTGCCCCGCCCGGCTCCGCCAGGCAGCGGGGGGGCGGTGGTGGGGCGGCGGCGGGGGCGGCCCGCCCCGCTCTCCGCGTGGAGACGGGGAGAGCGGGCGCCGTCCCCGTCCGTGCCGCCTTGCCCGCCTGCCCGCCGCCGGGCGTCTGTCCGCGGAGGGGACGGGCGAGCGCGTGGCGTCACCCGCGAGGCGGTGTGTGCGGGCGCGCGGGGGTGTGGGCGCCGCGGCGGCGGCGGCGGCGGCGGTCGAGCCGGAGGGCCGGCGAGGCGAGCGGGGAGCTGGGAAGCGCGGGGCCGGCGGGCCGCAGGCGCGCGGGCGGCGGGGCGACGCCGCTCCCGGTGGCGGCCGGGCTCTGACGCCTGGGGCGGGGGGGGGGTGGTCTGCGGGGACGGACCCCCCCCAACATCCCGAGGCAGGCGGTGTGGCCGGCCCGCCGCTCCCTGCCGGGCCAGACCGAGCCGGGCGCCTGGGCCGGACTCGAAGCGAGACAGGGTTTGTCCCCAGGTCGGGAGCGAGGGCTCCCCGCCCTTCTCGTTCGGGTTTGCCCTTCGTTTCCCCCCCCCCTTTCTCTGTGCTTGTACGGTCAGTGAGGCAAGCCCCTCTCTTTCTCTCGCTCTCTCTCTCCTTCCGTCTCTGCCGTCCCTTGCTCAGCAGCCGGCGTCGGCGTGAGGAAGGGCGGTGGGGCGGAGGAGGAGGGGGCGGAGGAGGGGGGGCCCCCCAGGGGCTGCGAAAGCTGCCCGGTCCCCCCGCGCGCGCGGCGGGGACCGAAACCGAGACAACTCTTAGCGGTGGATCACTCGGCTCGTGCGTCGATGAAGAACGCAGCTAGCTGCGAGAATTAATGTGAATTGCAGGACACATTGATCATCGACACTTCGAACGCACTTGCGGCCCCGGGTTCCTCCCGGGGCTACGCCTGTCTGAGCGTCGCTTGACGGTCAATCGTCACCCGCGCCGTGGCGTGGGCGCAGCGGCGTGCCGCCCCTCGGTGGGTGTGGGGGGGGGCGCGGTTCGGGTGCGCCCGGCCGTGCCCGCCCTCCCCTCCGAGCCCGGCGGCTGCCGCCGCGCCGCGTGGCGCGCGCGGTGTGGCGCGGCTGGGGCGCCTCGCAGGCCCGTTGCCCCGGGGAGAGGGGGGG
>NW_026991501.1:75000-77500 GCF_036370855.1 Dromaius novaehollandiae
GCCAAGCGAGGCGACGGTTCGTGCCCGAGTGGGCGGCCCGAGCCACGGCTCTCCTCCCGGGTGCAGCTGCCACCCGGCGCCGGGTTACTGAGGGAAACCCCGGGCCCCGGGAGGAGGACGAGGTCGTGGCGGCGGGTGTCGGGCGCACCCCGCGGGCGGACGCTCCGCCGAGGGGCGCGGGGGCCGGCTGGCGGGTGCCGGGTTCCCCCTCCGCGTCCCGTCTCGTCGCCGCTGCCGAGGCTGCCGCCGTCGCCGCGAGGCGGCGGCGGCCCGGTGGCGGGCGGCGGCGGGGGAGGCACCCCCGCGGGGATTTCAGGTCGTTTCCCTCACCCCAGGGCCAGGTACCTAGCGCCCGCGCTTCTCCTGCCCCCCCCTCGGTGACCCACCCGTGTGGTCCCGTGTGCCAGCGTGCTCCTCCCGGGTGCCGCACCGTGCGCGCCGCACCGGCCGTGCCTTCCCCCCCCCCGCCTCGGCTTCCCCCCACCCCGGTCCTTCCTCCCCCGCGGTGGGGGTGGGGGGGGCGGGGAGGGAGGGAGCGAGCGAGAGAGGGGAGAGGGCCTCCGGCCACCGCGGCCGCCGGCAGCCGCCCCGGGCAGGGATGGCCATGGGCCCCGGGCTCCGGGCCCGAGGGTTCTCGGTTGGAGAGCCGGGCGGAGGTTTAAAGACTCGGGCGGCCCGATGCGACTCGCGGAGGCGGCCGGGCGTGCTGCCGGAGGGCCGGGGGGTCGGCGCGCGCGGGCGCCGCGCCCCCCCATGCCAGCCGGCGCGCCCCGTGCTCGCCCCGCGGGCAGCCGGGACGGAGAGGGGTTACCCTGCCCCCTCTCTCCGCGGTCTGGTCTCGGCGGAGAGACGCCGCGCGGTCGGCCTAGTTGCCGGCCTGCCTCGAGCGTTGCGAGCCGGGCGCGAGCGCGTGCTCGCCGCCGGGAGGGCGAGCCCCCACCGCGGGTGGTGCGGGCGCCGAGCCTCCGCGCGTCTCCTCCTTCTCCCTGGCCGGTGCTTCTGGGTCTTCCGCCGTGGCCGCCGTCGGCGGCGCCCTACCCTACGCGCCCGCCCCGGCACTCTGCCGTCCGGGGCGCCCGCCTCGCTCTGCCCCGCCCGGCTCCGCCAGGCAGCGGGGGGGCGGTGGTGGGGCGGCGGCGGGGGCGGCCCGCCCCGCTCTCCGCGTGGAGACGGGGAGAGCGGGCGCCGTCCCCGTCCGTGCCGCCTTGCCCGCCTGCCCGCCGCCGGGCGTCTGTCCGCGGAGGGGACGGGCGAGCGCGTGGCGTCACCCGCGAGGCGGTGTGTGCGGGCGCGCGGGGGTGTGGGCGCCGCGGCGGCGGCGGCGGCGGCGGTCGAGCCGGAGGGCCGGCGAGGCGAGCGGGGAGCTGGGAAGCGCGGGGCCGGCGGGCCGCAGGCGCGCGGGCGGCGGGGCGACGCCGCTCCCGGTGGCGGCCGGGCTCTGACGCCTGGGGCGGGGGGGGGGTGGTCTGCGGGGACGGACCCCCCCCAACATCCCGAGGCAGGCGGTGTGGCCGGCCCGCCGCTCCCTGCCGGGCCAGACCGAGCCGGGCGCCTGGGCCGGACTCGAAGCGAGACAGGGTTTGTCCCCAGGTCGGGAGCGAGGGCTCCCCGCCCTTCTCGTTCGGGTTTGCCCTTCGTTTCCCCCCCCCCTTTCTCTGTGCTTGTACGGTCAGTGAGGCAAGCCCCTCTCTTTCTCTCGCTCTCTCTCTCCTTCCGTCTCTGCCGTCCCTTGCTCAGCAGCCGGCGTCGGCGTGAGGAAGGGCGGTGGGGCGGAGGAGGAGGGGGCGGAGGAGGGGGGGCCCCCCAGGGGCTGCGAAAGCTGCCCGGTCCCCCCGCGCGCGCGGCGGGGACCGAAACCGAGACAACTCTTAGCGGTGGATCACTCGGCTCGTGCGTCGATGAAGAACGCAGCTAGCTGCGAGAATTAATGTGAATTGCAGGACACATTGATCATCGACACTTCGAACGCACTTGCGGCCCCGGGTTCCTCCCGGGGCTACGCCTGTCTGAGCGTCGCTTGACGGTCAATCGTCACCCGCGCCGTGGCGTGGGCGCAGCGGCGTGCCGCCCCTCGGTGGGTGTGGGGGGGGGCGCGGTTCGGGTGCGCCCGGCCGTGCCCGCCCTCCCCTCCGAGCCCGGCGGCTGCCGCCGCGCCGCGTGGCGCGCGCGGTGTGGCGCGGCTGGGGCGCCTCGCAGGCCCGTTGCCCCGGGGAGAGGGGGGGTGCTCTCCTTCCCCTCCCCGCGCGGCCGGGCCTTCGTCCCCCTAAGTGCAGACTCGGGAAACCCCCGCTCCCGGAGCGCCCGCGTCGCGGACTTCGTCCCGCCGGGCCCCCAGATCGGGTCGGTCGCGGTGGCCCGGCGCCCGGCGCCGCCCGCCCGCCCGCCACCACCGCCAGTGCCGCCGCACGGGCCTCTCCTCCACCACTCTCCCGGTGGTGCGCCGGTCCCCCGTTCCCCTCCGGCAGAGGGGACGGCCGGCCGCCCTTTGCCTCGCCCTGGC
>NW_026991501.1:90000-92500 GCF_036370855.1 Dromaius novaehollandiae
GCCGAGGGGCGCGGGGGCCGGCTGGCGGGTGCCGGGTTCCCCCTCCGCGTCCCGTCTCGTCGCCGCTGCCGAGGCTGCCGCCGTCGCCGCGAGGCGGCGGCGGCCCGGTGGCGGGCGGCGGCGGGGGAGGCACCCCCGCGGGGATTTCAGGTCGTTTCCCTCACCCCAGGGCCAGGTACCTAGCGCCCGCGCTTCTCCTGCCCCCCCCTCGGTGACCCACCCGTGTGGTCCCGTGTGCCAGCGTGCTCCTCCCGGGTGCCGCACCGTGCGCGCCGCACCGGCCGTGCCTTCCCCCCCCCCGCCTCGGCTTCCCCCCACCCCGGTCCTTCCTCCCCCGCGGTGGGGGTGGGGGGGGCGGGGAGGGAGGGAGCGAGCGAGAGAGGGGAGAGGGCCTCCGGCCACCGCGGCCGCCGGCAGCCGCCCCGGGCAGGGATGGCCATGGGCCCCGGGCTCCGGGCCCGAGGGTTCTCGGTTGGAGAGCCGGGCGGAGGTTTAAAGACTCGGGCGGCCCGATGCGACTCGCGGAGGCGGCCGGGCGTGCTGCCGGAGGGCCGGGGGGTCGGCGCGCGCGGGCGCCGCGCCCCCCCATGCCAGCCGGCGCGCCCCGTGCTCGCCCCGCGGGCAGCCGGGACGGAGAGGGGTTACCCTGCCCCCTCTCTCCGCGGTCTGGTCTCGGCGGAGAGACGCCGCGCGGTCGGCCTAGTTGCCGGCCTGCCTCGAGCGTTGCGAGCCGGGCGCGAGCGCGTGCTCGCCGCCGGGAGGGCGAGCCCCCACCGCGGGTGGTGCGGGCGCCGAGCCTCCGCGCGTCTCCTCCTTCTCCCTGGCCGGTGCTTCTGGGTCTTCCGCCGTGGCCGCCGTCGGCGGCGCCCTACCCTACGCGCCCGCCCCGGCACTCTGCCGTCCGGGGCGCCCGCCTCGCTCTGCCCCGCCCGGCTCCGCCAGGCAGCGGGGGGGCGGTGGTGGGGCGGCGGCGGGGGCGGCCCGCCCCGCTCTCCGCGTGGAGACGGGGAGAGCGGGCGCCGTCCCCGTCCGTGCCGCCTTGCCCGCCTGCCCGCCGCCGGGCGTCTGTCCGCGGAGGGGACGGGCGAGCGCGTGGCGTCACCCGCGAGGCGGTGTGTGCGGGCGCGCGGGGGTGTGGGCGCCGCGGCGGCGGCGGCGGCGGCGGTCGAGCCGGAGGGCCGGCGAGGCGAGCGGGGAGCTGGGAAGCGCGGGGCCGGCGGGCCGCAGGCGCGCGGGCGGCGGGGCGACGCCGCTCCCGGTGGCGGCCGGGCTCTGACGCCTGGGGCGGGGGGGGGGTGGTCTGCGGGGACGGACCCCCCCCAACATCCCGAGGCAGGCGGTGTGGCCGGCCCGCCGCTCCCTGCCGGGCCAGACCGAGCCGGGCGCCTGGGCCGGACTCGAAGCGAGACAGGGTTTGTCCCCAGGTCGGGAGCGAGGGCTCCCCGCCCTTCTCGTTCGGGTTTGCCCTTCGTTTCCCCCCCCCCTTTCTCTGTGCTTGTACGGTCAGTGAGGCAAGCCCCTCTCTTTCTCTCGCTCTCTCTCTCCTTCCGTCTCTGCCGTCCCTTGCTCAGCAGCCGGCGTCGGCGTGAGGAAGGGCGGTGGGGCGGAGGAGGAGGGGGCGGAGGAGGGGGGGCCCCCCAGGGGCTGCGAAAGCTGCCCGGTCCCCCCGCGCGCGCGGCGGGGACCGAAACCGAGACAACTCTTAGCGGTGGATCACTCGGCTCGTGCGTCGATGAAGAACGCAGCTAGCTGCGAGAATTAATGTGAATTGCAGGACACATTGATCATCGACACTTCGAACGCACTTGCGGCCCCGGGTTCCTCCCGGGGCTACGCCTGTCTGAGCGTCGCTTGACGGTCAATCGTCACCCGCGCCGTGGCGTGGGCGCAGCGGCGTGCCGCCCCTCGGTGGGTGTGGGGGGGGGCGCGGTTCGGGTGCGCCCGGCCGTGCCCGCCCTCCCCTCCGAGCCCGGCGGCTGCCGCCGCGCCGCGTGGCGCGCGCGGTGTGGCGCGGCTGGGGCGCCTCGCAGGCCCGTTGCCCCGGGGAGAGGGGGGGTGCTCTCCTTCCCCTCCCCGCGCGGCCGGGCCTTCGTCCCCCTAAGTGCAGACTCGGGAAACCCCCGCTCCCGGAGCGCCCGCGTCGCGGACTTCGTCCCGCCGGGCCCCCAGATCGGGTCGGTCGCGGTGGCCCGGCGCCCGGCGCCGCCCGCCCGCCCGCCACCACCGCCAGTGCCGCCGCACGGGCCTCTCCTCCACCACTCTCCCGGTGGTGCGCCGGTCCCCCGTTCCCCTCCGGCAGAGGGGACGGCCGGCCGCCCTTTGCCTCGCCCTGGCCCTGACCGCCGCCGTTTCGGCGCCCGCCGGGCCCCCCCCCCAACCCCGCGCTTCCCCGCGTCCGCAGCGCGTCGTCGAGCCACTTCCACCCGCCGGCTGGCGTCAGCCGCGCGGCGTTGCGTTGAGGCCCGGCGGCGGCGGCGGCGGCGCGCGGGGGGCCGCGGCC
>NW_026991501.1:105000-107500 GCF_036370855.1 Dromaius novaehollandiae
CACGGCTCTCCTCCCGGGTGCAGCTGCCACCCGGCGCCGGGTTACTGAGGGAAACCCCGGGCCCCGGGAGGAGGACGAGGTCGTGGCGGCGGGTGTCGGGCGCACCCCGCGGGCGGACGCTCCGCCGAGGGGCGCGGGGGCCGGCTGGCGGGTGCCGGGTTCCCCCTCCGCGTCCCGTCTCGTCGCCGCTGCCGAGGCTGCCGCCGTCGCCGCGAGGCGGCGGCGGCCCGGTGGCGGGCGGCGGCGGGGGAGGCACCCCCGCGGGGATTTCAGGTCGTTTCCCTCACCCCAGGGCCAGGTACCTAGCGCCCGCGCTTCTCCTGCCCCCCCCTCGGTGACCCACCCGTGTGGTCCCGTGTGCCAGCGTGCTCCTCCCGGGTGCCGCACCGTGCGCGCCGCACCGGCCGTGCCTTCCCCCCCCCCGCCTCGGCTTCCCCCCACCCCGGTCCTTCCTCCCCCGCGGTGGGGGTGGGGGGGGCGGGGAGGGAGGGAGCGAGCGAGAGAGGGGAGAGGGCCTCCGGCCACCGCGGCCGCCGGCAGCCGCCCCGGGCAGGGATGGCCATGGGCCCCGGGCTCCGGGCCCGAGGGTTCTCGGTTGGAGAGCCGGGCGGAGGTTTAAAGACTCGGGCGGCCCGATGCGACTCGCGGAGGCGGCCGGGCGTGCTGCCGGAGGGCCGGGGGGTCGGCGCGCGCGGGCGCCGCGCCCCCCCATGCCAGCCGGCGCGCCCCGTGCTCGCCCCGCGGGCAGCCGGGACGGAGAGGGGTTACCCTGCCCCCTCTCTCCGCGGTCTGGTCTCGGCGGAGAGACGCCGCGCGGTCGGCCTAGTTGCCGGCCTGCCTCGAGCGTTGCGAGCCGGGCGCGAGCGCGTGCTCGCCGCCGGGAGGGCGAGCCCCCACCGCGGGTGGTGCGGGCGCCGAGCCTCCGCGCGTCTCCTCCTTCTCCCTGGCCGGTGCTTCTGGGTCTTCCGCCGTGGCCGCCGTCGGCGGCGCCCTACCCTACGCGCCCGCCCCGGCACTCTGCCGTCCGGGGCGCCCGCCTCGCTCTGCCCCGCCCGGCTCCGCCAGGCAGCGGGGGGGCGGTGGTGGGGCGGCGGCGGGGGCGGCCCGCCCCGCTCTCCGCGTGGAGACGGGGAGAGCGGGCGCCGTCCCCGTCCGTGCCGCCTTGCCCGCCTGCCCGCCGCCGGGCGTCTGTCCGCGGAGGGGACGGGCGAGCGCGTGGTGTCACCCGCGAGGCGGTGTGTGCGGGCGCGCGGGGGTGTGGGCGCCGCGGCGGCGGCGGCGGCGGCGGTCGAGCCGGAGGGCCGGCGAGGCGAGCGGGGAGCTGGGAAGCGCGGGGCCGGCGGGCCGCAGGCGCGCGGGCGGCGGGGCGACGCCGCTCCCGGTGGCGGCCGGGCTCTGACGCCTGGGGCGGGGGGGGGGTGGTCTGCGGGGACGGACCCCCCCCAACATCCCGAGGCAGGCGGTGTGGCCGGCCCGCCGCTCCCTGCCGGGCCAGACCGAGCCGGGCGCCTGGGCCGGACTCGAAGCGAGACAGGGTTTGTCCCCAGGTCGGGAGCGAGGGCTCCCCGCCCTTCTCGTTCGGGTTTGCCCTTCGTTTCCCCCCCCCCCTTTCTCTGTGCTTGTACGGTCAGTGAGGCAAGCCCCTCTCTTTCTCTCGCTCTCTCTCTCCTTCCGTCTCTGCCGTCCCTTGCTCAGCAGCCGGCGTCGGCGTGAGGAAGGGCGGTGGGGCGGAGGAGGAGGGGGCGGAGGAGGGGGGGCCCCCCAGGGGCTGCGAAAGCTGCCCGGTCCCCCCGCGCGCGCGGCGGGGACCGAAACCGAGACAACTCTTAGCGGTGGATCACTCGGCTCGTGCGTCGATGAAGAACGCAGCTAGCTGCGAGAATTAATGTGAATTGCAGGACACATTGATCATCGACACTTCGAACGCACTTGCGGCCCCGGGTTCCTCCCGGGGCTACGCCTGTCTGAGCGTCGCTTGACGGTCAATCGTCACCCGCGCCGTGGCGTGGGCGCAGCGGCGTGCCGCCCCTCGGTGGGTGTGGGGGGGGCGCGGTTCGGGTGCGCCCGGCCGTGCCCGCCCTCCCCTCCGAGCCCGGCGGCTGCCGCCGCGCCGCGTGGCGCGCGCGGTGTGGCGCGGCTGGGGCGCCTCGCAGGCCCGTTGCCCCGGGGAGAGGGGGGGTGCTCTCCTTCCCCTCCCCGCGCGGCCGGGCCTTCGTCCCCCTAAGTGCAGACTCGGGAAACCCCCGCTCCCGGAGCGCCCGCGTCGCGGACTTCGTCCCGCCGGGCCCCCAGATCGGGTCGGTCGCGGTGGCCCGGCGCCCGGCGCCGCCCGCCCGCCACCACCGCCAGTGCCGCCGCACGGGCCTCTCCTCCACCACTCTCCCGGTGGTGCGCCGGTCCCCCGTTCCCCTCCGGCAGAGGGGACGGCCGGCCGCCCTTTGCCTCGCCCTGGCCCTGACCGCCGCCGTTTCGGCGCCCGCCGGGCCCCCCCCCAACCCCG
>NW_026991501.1:120000-122500 GCF_036370855.1 Dromaius novaehollandiae
CGTCTCGTCGCCGCTGCCGAGGCTGCCGCCGTCGCCGCGAGGCGGCGGCGGCCCGGTGGCGGGCGGCGGCGGGGGAGGCACCCCCGCGGGGATTTCAGGTCGTTTCCCTCACCCCAGGGCCAGGTACCTAGCGCCCGCGCTTCTCCTGCCCCCCCCTCGGTGACCCACCCGTGTGGTCCCGTGTGCCAGCGTGCTCCTCCCGGGTGCCGCACCGTGCGCGCCGCACCGGCCGTGCCTTCCCCCCCCCCGCCTCGGCTTCCCCCCACCCCGGTCCTTCCTCCCCCGCGGTGGGGGTGGGGGGGGCGGGGAGGGAGGGAGCGAGCGAGAGAGGGGAGAGGGCCTCCGGCCACCGCGGCCGCCGGCAGCCGCCCCGGGCAGGGATGGCCATGGGCCCCGGGCTCCGGGCCCGAGGGTTCTCGGTTGGAGAGCCGGGCGGAGGTTTAAAGACTCGGGCGGCCCGATGCGACTCGCGGAGGCGGCCGGGCGTGCTGCCGGAGGGCCGGGGGGTCGGCGCGCGCGGGCGCCGCGCCCCCCCATGCCAGCCGGCGCGCCCCGTGCTCGCCCCGCGGGCAGCCGGGACGGAGAGGGGTTACCCTGCCCCCTCTCTCCGCGGTCTGGTCTCGGCGGAGAGACGCCGCGCGGTCGGCCTAGTTGCCGGCCTGCCTCGAGCGTTGCGAGCCGGGCGCGAGCGCGTGCTCGCCGCCGGGAGGGCGAGCCCCCACCGCGGGTGGTGCGGGCGCCGAGCCTCCGCGCGTCTCCTCCTTCTCCCTGGCCGGTGCTTCTGGGTCTTCCGCCGTGGCCGCCGTCGGCGGCGCCCTACCCTACGCGCCCGCCCCGGCACTCTGCCGTCCGGGGCGCCCGCCTCGCTCTGCCCCGCCCGGCTCCGCCAGGCAGCGGGGGGGCGGTGGTGGGGCGGCGGCGGGGGCGGCCCGCCCCGCTCTCCGCGTGGAGACGGGGAGAGCGGGCGCCGTCCCCGTCCGTGCCGCCTTGCCCGCCTGCCCGCCGCCGGGCGTCTGTCCGCGGAGGGGACGGGCGAGCGCGTGGCGTCACCCGCGAGGCGGTGTGTGCGGGCGCGCGGGGGTGTGGGCGCCGCGGCGGCGGCGGCGGCGGCGGTCGAGCCGGAGGGCCGGCGAGGCGAGCGGGGAGCTGGGAAGCGCGGGGCCGGCGGGCCGCAGGCGCGCGGGCGGCGGGGCGACGCCGCTCCCGGTGGCGGCCGGGCTCTGACGCCTGGGGCGGGGGGGGGGTGGTCTGCGGGGACGGACCCCCCCCAACATCCCGAGGCAGGCGGTGTGGCCGGCCCGCCGCTCCCTGCCGGGCCAGACCGAGCCGGGCGCCTGGGCCGGACTCGAAGCGAGACAGGGTTTGTCCCCAGGTCGGGAGCGAGGGCTCCCCGCCCTTCTCGTTCGGGTTTGCCCTTCGTTTCCCCCCCCCCTTTCTCTGTGCTTGTACGGTCAGTGAGGCAAGCCCCTCTCTTTCTCTCGCTCTCTCTCTCCTTCCGTCTCTGCCGTCCCTTGCTCAGCAGCCGGCGTCGGCGTGAGGAAGGGCGGTGGGGCGGAGGAGGAGGGGGCGGAGGAGGGGGGGCCCCCCAGGGGCTGCGAAAGCTGCCCGGTCCCCCCGCGCGCGCGGCGGGGACCGAAACCGAGACAACTCTTAGCGGTGGATCACTCGGCTCGTGCGTCGATGAAGAACGCAGCTAGCTGCGAGAATTAATGTGAATTGCAGGACACATTGATCATCGACACTTCGAACGCACTTGCGGCCCCGGGTTCCTCCCGGGGCTACGCCTGTCTGAGCGTCGCTTGACGGTCAATCGTCACCCGCGCCGTGGCGTGGGCGCAGCGGCGTGCCGCCCCTCGGTGGGTGTGGGGGGGGGCGCGGTTCGGGTGCGCCCGGCCGTGCCCGCCCTCCCCTCCGAGCCCGGCGGCTGCCGCCGCGCCGCGTGGCGCGCGCGGTGTGGCGCGGCTGGGGCGCCTCGCAGGCCCGTTGCCCCGGGGAGAGGGGGGGTGCTCTCCTTCCCCTCCCCGCGCGGCCGGGCCTTCGTCCCCCTAAGTGCAGACTCGGGAAACCCCCGCTCCCGGAGCGCCCGCGTCGCGGACTTCGTCCCGCCGGGCCCCCAGATCGGGTCGGTCGCGGTGGCCCGGCGCCCGGCGCCGCCCGCCCGCCCGCCACCACCGCCAGTGCCGCCGCACGGGCCTCTCCTCCACCACTCTCCCGGTGGTGCGCCGGTCCCCCGTTCCCCTCCGGCAGAGGGGACGGCCGGCCGCCCTTTGCCTCGCCCTGGCCCTGACCGCCGCCGTTTCGGCGCCCGCCGGGCCCCCCCCCCAACCCCGCGCTTCCCCGCGTCCGCAGCGCGTCGTCGAGCCACTTCCACCCGCCGGCTGGCGTCAGCCGCGCGGCGTTGCGTTGAGGCCCGGCGGCGGCGGCGGCGGCGCGCGGGGGGCCGCGGCCGGGGGGGGGGGCCGCGCAGCGCGGGCGCCGTGGGGCGGCGGCGGGGCGGGGG
>NW_026991501.1:135000-137873 GCF_036370855.1 Dromaius novaehollandiae
ACCCGTGTGGTCCCGTGTGCCAGCGTGCTCCTCCCGGGTGCCGCACCGTGCGCGCCGCACCGGCCGTGCCTTCCCCCCCCCCGCCTCGGCTTCCCCCCACCCCGGTCCTTCCTCCCCCGCGGTGGGGGTGGGGGGGGCGGGGAGGGAGGGAGCGAGCGAGAGAGGGGAGAGGGCCTCCGGCCACCGCGGCCGCCGGCAGCCGCCCCGGGCAGGGATGGCCATGGGCCCCGGGCTCCGGGCCCGAGGGTTCTCGGTTGGAGAGCCGGGCGGAGGTTTAAAGACTCGGGCGGCCCGATGCGACTCGCGGAGGCGGCCGGGCGTGCTGCCGGAGGGCCGGGGGGTCGGCGCGCGCGGGCGCCGCGCCCCCCCATGCCAGCCGGCGCGCCCCGTGCTCGCCCCGCGGGCAGCCGGGACGGAGAGGGGTTACCCTGCCCCCTCTCTCCGCGGTCTGGTCTCGGCGGAGAGACGCCGCGCGGTCGGCCTAGTTGCCGGCCTGCCTCGAGCGTTGCGAGCCGGGCGCGAGCGCGTGCTCGCCGCCGGGAGGGCGAGCCCCCACCGCGGGTGGTGCGGGCGCCGAGCCTCCGCGCGTCTCCTCCTTCTCCCTGGCCGGTGCTTCTGGGTCTTCCGCCGTGGCCGCCGTCGGCGGCGCCCTACCCTACGCGCCCGCCCCGGCACTCTGCCGTCCGGGGCGCCCGCCTCGCTCTGCCCCGCCCGGCTCCGCCAGGCAGCGGGGGGGCGGTGGTGGGGCGGCGGCGGGGGCGGCCCGCCCCGCTCTCCGCGTGGAGACGGGGAGAGCGGGCGCCGTCCCCGTCCGTGCCGCCTTGCCCGCCTGCCCGCCGCCGGGCGTCTGTCCGCGGAGGGGACGGGCGAGCGCGTGGCGTCACCCGCGAGGCGGTGTGTGCGGGCGCGCGGGGGTGTGGGCGCCGCGGCGGCGGCGGCGGCGGCGGTCGAGCCGGAGGGCCGGCGAGGCGAGCGGGGAGCTGGGAAGCGCGGGGCCGGCGGGCCGCAGGCGCGCGGGCGGCGGGGCGACGCCGCTCCCGGTGGCGGCCGGGCTCTGACGCCTGGGGCGGGGGGGGGGTGGTCTGCGGGGACGGACCCCCCCCAACATCCCGAGGCAGGCGGTGTGGCCGGCCCGCCGCTCCCTGCCGGGCCAGACCGAGCCGGGCGCCTGGGCCGGACTCGAAGCGAGACAGGGTTTGTCCCCAGGTCGGGAGCGAGGGCTCCCCGCCCTTCTCGTTCGGGTTTGCCCTTCGTTTCCCCCCCCCCTTTCTCTGTGCTTGTACGGTCAGTGAGGCAAGCCCCTCTCTTTCTCTCGCTCTCTCTCTCCTTCCGTCTCTGCCGTCCCTTGCTCAGCAGCCGGCGTCGGCGTGAGGAAGGGCGGTGGGGCGGAGGAGGAGGGGGCGGAGGAGGGGGGGCCCCCCAGGGGCTGCGAAAGCTGCCCGGTCCCCCCGCGCGCGCGGCGGGGACCGAAACCGAGACAACTCTTAGCGGTGGATCACTCGGCTCGTGCGTCGATGAAGAACGCAGCTAGCTGCGAGAATTAATGTGAATTGCAGGACACATTGATCATCGACACTTCGAACGCACTTGCGGCCCCGGGTTCCTCCCGGGGCTACGCCTGTCTGAGCGTCGCTTGACGGTCAATCGTCACCCGCGCCGTGGCGTGGGCGCAGCGGCGTGCCGCCCCTCGGTGGGTGTGGGGGGGGGCGCGGTTCGGGTGCGCCCGGCCGTGCCCGCCCTCCCCTCCGAGCCCGGCGGCTGCCGCCGCGCCGCGTGGCGCGCGCGGTGTGGCGCGGCTGGGGCGCCTCGCAGGCCCGTTGCCCCGGGGAGAGGGGGGGTGCTCTCCTTCCCCTCCCCGCGCGGCCGGGCCTTCGTCCCCCTAAGTGCAGACTCGGGAAACCCCCGCTCCCGGAGCGCCCGCGTCGCGGACTTCGTCCCGCCGGGCCCCCAGATCGGGTCGGTCGCGGTGGCCCGGCGCCCGGCGCCGCCCGCCCGCCCGCCACCACCGCCAGTGCCGCCGCACGGGCCTCTCCTCCACCACTCTCCCGGTGGTGCGCCGGTCCCCCGTTCCCCTCCGGCAGAGGGGACGGCCGGCCGCCCTTTGCCTCGCCCTGGCCCTGACCGCCGCCGTTTCGGCGCCCGCCGGGCCCCCCCCCCAACCCCGCGCTTCCCCGCGTCCGCAGCGCGTCGTCGAGCCACTTCCACCCGCCGGCTGGCGTCAGCCGCGCGGCGTTGCGTTGAGGCCCGGCGGCGGCGGCGGCGGCGCGCGGGGGGCCGCGGCCGGGGGGGGGGGCCGCGCAGCGCGGGCGCCGTGGGGCGGCGGCGGGGCGGGGGGCGAGGGAGGGCGCGCCGCGCCGTCCCCACGCCGGGGCGGAGAGCGGAGGTCAGCGGCCGGGAGGAGGAGGCGGCCGCAGAGCGGCGGAGGGCTGCGCGAGTGGCGTGAGCGAGCGAGCGCGCGTTGGCGAGCCGGGCCCGGGGGGGGGAGGCGCGGGCCTCGTCCCCGGCCCCGCGCGGCTGTCTGCGGGTGGGTACCGCGGTGGTACCGCTCCGTGCTGCCGCGCGCGCGTGCCGGCGGGCCGGCCCGCCGTCCTCTCCCCCTGCGCGGCGGCGTCCGCCGCGTGCCGGCGGGGGCCTCGGGCCGTCCTCCCAGCTGCCTCGGGCCCGCTCCGGGAGTCGAAGCGCGAGGGGCGCGGCGCGCGCGGGCGCGCCGGCCCCGTCCCCATCCGATTGCGACCTCAGATCAGACGTGGCGACCCGCTGAATTTAAGCATATTAGTCAGCGGAGGAAAAGAAACTAACCAGGATTCCCTCAGTAACGGCGAGTGAAGAGGGAAGAGCCCAGCGCCGAATCCCCGCCCCGCGGTGGGGCGCGG
>NW_026991502.1:0-227500 GCF_036370855.1 Dromaius novaehollandiae
GCCCCATCCCTTCGTTTAGCCACTCCTTCCTCTGCCCGGCTCCCCACCCCGCTTTTACTCTTTCCATCCTCTGTCTACTTCTCCATCCCTCTAACTGGCTCCCTATTGCTCTATCCGGCTCTTCATCGTCCTCTTCTTCTCCCTATCCCACTACCTGTCCGCTGTCCTTCTGTCCTGCTCCTCGTCCCTCTGCCGCTCTCTTCTGTCTCTCCATACTTCTCTTTGCCTTCCCAGCCCTCTGTCCACCCCTCCAGCCTTCTCTTTCTCTTTCCGTCCCTCTGTTCAGCTCCTCACCCATCCATTTGCCTCCCTCTCCCTCTTTTCCCCTGTTCTATCCCATCTCTCTATCTGAATTCCCCTCCCTCTTTTTCTCTCCCCACCTTTCTGGCCAGCTCTTCATCATTCCCATTCTCTTCCCATCGCTCTGACCGGCTCCCTGTCGTTCTCTTCCCATCCCCATTCCTCTGCCTGGTTCTCCCCCCTTCTCTTTTGCTTCCTGTCCCTCTGCCCACCTCTCCTTCCCTCCTCGCCCCTCTCTATTCTTCTGCCCACCTCCCCTTCCCTCTCTTTCTCTCTTCTGCTCCCTGGACCTCTGTGCAGCCCTCCCTCCATCTGTGTGGCCCTCTCTCCCTCTCTTTCTATTCCTTTGTCCAGCGCCCTGACCCTGGGGCCAGGTCTCTATCCTTCTCTTTCTTTCTCCATCCCTCTGCCACGCTCTCTACCCCTCTTTTCTTCTGTTCTGCCCCCTGTCCCCGTGTCCAGCTGGAGGTCTGTCATTGCTGTGTATTTGGGCTGGTGCGGCGGGTGCCGAGAGGCGGTTGGCGCTCAGCAGAGCTGGTGATTGGCAGCGCCCAGAGGGTGCCATCGATCGGCCTCGTTCGGGTCACGGACACCTCCGCGGTGACTCTGCCCGCGGAGGCGCGGGGCTGTGGGTGTGCAGCGGGGGAGCGCTAGTGAGCTAGAGATGCCATGGGGTGTGTAGTCGACAGCGAAGAGGCTCCCGGGAAAGGTGTCGCGGAGGCAGAGAGCAGCAGAGGCTCCGAGTCCTTGGGCGTTTGGACAGGCGCTCGCAGTAGGGCGATCTGGAGCTGCTGCTGCTGTCTGTCCTGCTCGTCAGCGCGGTCTGCAGTCACTGCCTCTTGTCTGCCTGCACACAGCCAGGGCTGCCGCGTGGTGCAGCTTGACTCGAGATCGTGACGCTGGCATCGAGCCCACTTTTCTGTCAGGTCTGCCTTTATGCAAACTGGTGTCTTCCCTATGTCTACAGCTCGACCCGTTGTTGATTTAGTGCTTCCTGAGGGGCCATGCTGTGCTGTCAACACCCCCGCCCCCCTCTCCACTGTCGCTTCCTGATGAAGGATGCTTTGAGCTTATCTTAGTAAGTGCAGTTGTTTACGTAGCTTCTGGCTCATTTCTTTCCTTGGAACTCCTTGCTCTTTGTTGTTCTGGTCCCTCCAAACAATTACTGCTTCTAGTATTATTAATGCTGGGCCGTAAACCTTCCAGAGCTTCCTTCTTTGAAGTCCAGGAATTCAAGGAGTTCCAGTATTGTTTGTACTTTAAGAGTAAAGGTCCTTCACAACTGATGTCTTAAGTATGCAACTGTCTTATCTGGGATTTTTGTTTTCGCAAGTTACTGTTTCTTTCAGGAGCCAGCTACAACAGTAACTTTGCTATAGTAGAGAAATGGGGTTACGTGTGTATGAGCAACAGCGCCAGAGTACACAGCAAAACCCATCAGCTCTGTCTCTCTGGAGTTTGGAGGTTTTGGAGGCCTTAGTTTTATCCTGCCTTGGCTGGACAGTGCTTTCTGAGAGTGTCTGTCAGAGGCGGAGTTTCCCTGCGGAGGACCATCTAGCGAAGGCTGGAGGTGGCTGGGTGCCTGAGTGAGCCTGCCTGTGCGTGAGAGCCGCTCTGACATCTTTGCGATGAAATGGAGCCAGAGAGGGTGACTGAAGCAGCACGGAGGGTCGGTCACGACTGTGGGAACAATCACGGGCCTTGGACTAGGGAGCAGTTCTAGCAGGAGGGCCGTGCGGTTGCCCAGCCTCTTGGTAACTGCTCTGGCCTCTTTGCAGGTGCCGAAGCCCAGTCGGGCAGTCGAAGGAGCCTCGTTGCAGCTGGGAGCTCTGTGGAGATGCGCGGCCGGCCGTGGAGGATGAGCTCTGACTTGCAGCATGGACGCAGCTAAGTCCTGGGCCACATTGTATGCGAGCGGGGCTGGGAGGTGCAAGGCGGTTGTCCCCTAGGTGTGGTCACTGGCGCCGCTGGCCGTGGCCGTTTGCCCACGGAGCTGAGAGGACCAAACATACTAATTGCCTGACCTGGAGATGAATTAGTGCTTGCAGGGTTTCAGATAGGTTCAGTGCAAGTGCAGCTTAGTGCAGTCCCGTGGAGTGACGCTTGCACATGCTCACATTTGAATGGTGGCTAAAACCAAGCCTCTAAACAGCAACTGTAACGCAATTCTGGTGTGTGTCTTCCTGTTCTGCTGTACTTCTGAAGGAAGGGAAAACTTAAGCTGTGGGCAGAACTCCTTGGCTTCTCTTGACTTTTCATGCTCGTGGGTGCTTTGGTGCTTGTTGCTTAAAGTTGAGGGTTTGGAATTTTTCACTTAAGGTTTATTGTTTAGTTTGTTGTTGAGGGTCTCTCACTCTGGAGTTACAGTTTATTCCTTTCTTTTGTGGGGCTCAGTCTTTATCAGTCAGCGTTTACAGTTTGCTCATGTAGTGATCAGGGTGCAGGATTTAAAATCCAACCTCATCCATAAATTTTAAAGCCTCGGCAACCACTGGGGTTCCAAGACTTGCAGTTTGTCACTTAGCGTTCAGGGCTTATGACTTGCTGAGAAATGAGAAGGGCTAAATCCTTAGATAATAAGCTGTAAGCCCTGAAGCCTAAGCAGCAGGCTGCAAACCCTCCTTTGGGCTTTGTAACCTTCCCCTATACCCAGCATTCAGCTTTGCGTGCTGACCTGAGCTCTGGATTTGATATGGCGCAGGCCGATCACGCTGAGACTGGCAATGTGACAGGTGAGCTGAGAGCTGTGGAAGTGTCTTGCAGGGCTCTAGTCTGGGGTAGGGCAGAAGTGCAGACAGGCGAGATCAGGCATTTTCCTCTCATCTCTGAGATGAATCCTAGCCCTGAAGGAAAAAGCAGAGGAGTAGGCTGTCGGCTACTCGGACAGCTGCCACGTCAAGGGCAGCAGCAGGAGCTGACCCTTTCCGACGGATGGATGGACACTGGTGTGGTGATGACTCTTCAGGCATCACAGGTAAGGGGAAGCATGCTGACACTGAGCTCCATGGCAGACTCTCTTCCAGGTGTTGTTTCTGTGCAGTAAAACAATAAATAGTTGCCTTATTCTTTGCACTCATGTCTGTGGTTCCTGCTGTCGGTTTGCCTGAAGATCTGTCTGGGGCTGGGAGCTGGTCCCTGAGTCCCTTGTACTTTGGAGTCCCTGCGCTTCCCAGGGAGCCAGGTGCTGTTCCCAGAGCTGCGGGGAATTTCCCTTGCGTTGCCTGGACCCCTGGGGCTCTTGGGGGTGTTTCCCATCATCGTGGGGGCAGCCAGAGCCCCTGCAGGGCTGCCTGAGGTCCCCAGACTGCTTCTGGATTTGCTTTCAGCACTCCACAGTGTCCCTTGTGTGTCTGGGGCCAGGGCCTATGTGCCTGGAGCTGGGAGATAATTTCTGGGGGGGATGGAGGAAGCCTGCAGGCACCATCCTGTCAGCTGCATTGAACCCTGTGACATGCCTTATGACCCCTCTGGTGTGCACCAAGGCCCTTCATTTGTATTTTGGTTTGTCCCAGAGCCCTGCATTTGCCCTCTGATGCCCTCAGGACCCCTCAATTCACATTTTGGGTTGCCCCTGAGCCCTCTGCGTGCCTTTCAGGCTGCCCCGGGGCCCCCTGTGTGTTTTGCAGCATGGCGCAGAGATCTCTGTTTAGCTTTTTCTCCTGCCCTGGAGTTTTCTGGGTGCTTCTCGGTATGCCCCAGGGCCCTCCTTTTGGTGCCCCCAGAGTCACTCTGCTCTGTCATTGCTTTTTTGCCTTTTTTTTTTTTTTTTTTTTGACTTATGTTGCACCCAGAGCTCTCGATTTGTTCTCTTGTCCTCTGCATACTCCCCTTTCCTCTCTCTACACCCCAGGGCTCTCCCTTCAGCTTTCAGGAAGCTGCTGGCAGGAGAGTGGGGGTGCCTCTGCTGCCCTGGCAGCCCCAGCTGTCCCTGAAGGGGCTGATGGCCAGGCCCCCTGCCCAGTTCCTGCAGGACCACAGCTGCGGGCCCTGGGGCTGGGATGAATGCCAGGGGGAGCTGGGTGGCAGGACGAGCCCCAGGTGGGGCTGAGGGCAAGGGCGGGCATGTGCTGGGGCTGCAGCCGCGTTTGGGGGAAGCTTGCATTGAGGCCGGACCTGGACAATGGAGCTGCCGCGGAGCACCGCCCACTGGGACCGGCCCGGCGGCCGCCCCGCAGAGGAGGTGAGCGGGGCCGGGGGAGGCGCGCTGCAGGCTGCGGGTCCCACATGTGCCGGGGGTCCCGGTGGCTGGGAGCGTCCCGGGCAGCGCAGCGCAACCGGGGCCAGGGATAGCAGTGGGGGCCGAGGACGTGGTGGGGAAGAGGGGTGCCCTGGGGCCACGGAGGCGGGGGGAGGAAGGGGGTGCGCCGGGGCTGTCGTGCAGTTTATTGCGCGGTCGGAGGAGCGCGAAGGGGGGGGTCTCCTGTGTCAGCTCGGGAGCGTGTCGGGGAGCGGGGGGGAGGAGGGATCGCAGCGGAAGCCCCAGGGAGGGTCGCGGGGGGTCGGGGGCAGTGTCGCAGCTGAGCCGGGGCCGGTCGCGGGGGTGGCGGGGGAGCCCCGGGCCGGTGCTGGGGATCGCGGGGCCGCGCTCGGGGCTCTGCGGCGGTTTCCGGGGGGAAGGGGAACGGGGGCGGGACGGAACGGAATCTCCACGGAGTCAAACCTCACCGAGCGCTGCGGCCCCCAGCATGCCGGGAGCAGCAGTCTTCCGGCACTGGGCTTCCGGGCGGCCATGTTGTTTTGTGCGGCATGCCGGGAGCGGTAGTCTTCCGGCACTGGGCTTCCGGGCGGCCATGTTGGTTTGCGCGGCATGCCGGGAGTGGTAGTCTTCTCAGACTGGGCTTCTGGGCAGCCATGTTGTGCCTCTCGAGGTGGGCGGGGGGGGGGGCAGGTCTCTGCCAGCGGGGTTCCCACCAGCCAGCCGTGTTTTGCTCTGTGGCAGGCCAGGAGCTGTAGTTCCAGGTGCCGGTGCCTTCTCAGCCCTGCAGCAGTGGCCCGCTGGGTCTGTTCCTTACTGGACATGTGCCGCTCGCGCAAGAGTCCCCGTAGGTCACTGGACACAGTGGAATTTCCCTGTTTTTTCCTGGTACAGGGCAGGAAGCGTTTTCCATCTCTGGTGTGACCAGGCAGGCTTGTCCCCAGGGGCTGGGGCTGTCCCTCTTGGAAATGAGCAGGGCTGGGAGAGTAGGAGGGGTGCTGTGGGCTCCTGGGAGTTGTAGCTTTGCTCAGGATTGGGGCCAGTTATGCAGCAGCTGAGGAGTGGCGGTGCTGGGAGGGCGCAGTGCAGAGCTGTCCTGCTGTGCAGCACAAGGGAAAGTCCTCAAGGAAATGTGAACAGCACCGTTTCTGTCCAAGGACCCTAACACAGCCTGAGACACCCTGGAACAGCCACCCCACAGCAGCACCAGGGACACCATGTCACTGCCTCCCGAGGGCACTGCGTTCAGCTACCTTTAACTGTGTGGAAAGAGCCTGCAGGAAGGAGCCCTGGCCACAGGTACAGAGAATCCCCAGTTGCCCCTAAGCATCTGGAACTATATGCATTTTCTTTACAAAGATGCCATCTCTTTGATGCCTTGCTGCTTCTTCTGTGTTGCTCGGTGCCCAAGTCTACTATGTTCAGATCCACTTTTCTTGCTGCCCTCTGCTCTGTCTGAGCTGCTCGCCAGATCAAAAGGCGTGTGCACCTAAGAACTAGGCCAGGGTGTCCCTGCTGCCTGCTGTAGGACAAACAGGAGGGCAAATCGGGACAGGACATGAAAGTACATGTGGATGAGAAACAGCTGCTTTAGAGATCTAAGACGCAGGGGCAACTGAGAGGAGTGAAAGGAGCAGGGGAAAATGGTGATGAGGAAGGTGTGCTGTTAGAGGCAGTACAGTGCAGGAGAGAGGGGAAAACTTGCTCCTATGATGAAATAAAAACTGACCTTAAGAGAGATTTGCTTTTTGCTCTTCAGGTTATGAATAGGCATGACTTCCTGAGAACTGTTCTGAGCATGCGGTGTTGCAGGTCACGACTGCCTGGGCAGCGATCCCCAACTTGTCTGCCGAGACTACGTGACAGCTGACAGCTGCCTGTGCAATGAAAGCAAAGGCCAACTTCTCAGAGGGAAGAGGCAGGCTCCAAGCAGGAGGATTATGGCAGGTGAGTTAATGCCCCAGAACCTTCAGTTTTTCTCCTTGTCCCCCCAGGACTCACCCACTTGCTCACTAGTTCTCTCAGGTCCAATCTATTTGCCTTTAGGTGTGCTCCAAGGCACTCTTTGTTCTCTTCTCCCTTCTGAAGTCTGTCTCTTTCTAGTTCCTACAAGATTACTCTGACATTTGGTGTTTGTGGGCCCTTTGGTAGCATCCAGACTCCTATGTTTGTCCTCTTGTCCTATTAAGTCCCCTCTCTTTTCCCTCTAGTCCCCTCAAAACCTCTCTGTTCGCCATTGGTGCATCCCAGAGCCTTTGCTTTTCCCTCTAGTCCTCTTGGGATGCCTCTGTTTGCCCTCTAAGCCCCTTAGGATCCATCTCACTGCCCTTTAGCCCCATCAGAACCCCTCTGATTGCCACACACACCCTTCAGGACACCTGGGTTTGCCTTGGGAGTACCTTGTGCTCCAGCACCCCCTAAATGCTCTCAAGTCCCACCACAGCTCCCGCTTGGGAGTTCTCCATTTCTCTCACATCCCTTTGTCCTCTTTGTTTGCTTCTTAGTGCATACCGTATCCCTCCATTTCCTTTCGGTGTGCCTCACACCCTCTCAGTTACCCTCTACTCCCTTCAGAACCCCTGCATTTGTTTTCCTAAACTCCCCAGAACCCTGTGTTCTATTGCGCTCCAGGGCTCTGTTTGCACCCTAGTCCCATCAGCACCCATCCTTTTCCATTTTGGTGTGCCCCAGTGCCCATTGTGTGCTATCTGTTCCCCTCAGGACTCCCACATTTGCCCTCTAATCCCCACAGAATGCTTCCTTTGGCCTGTGGGCTCCCTAACAACCCCTCTCCCCACCCTGTGAGCCTTCGGTGTGCACCAGAGACAACCTTCTGATGTGCCATCCTACAACCCAATGTGTGCCCTCTAATCTTTTCGAGGCTCTTCCATTTTGCAATCTAGTTAACTTAAAACTGATCCCAAAGTCTTCATTGTGACCTAGAGGCCTCTGTTTGATGTCTAGTCCCCTTAGGACTGCTCGAGTCCTCTCAGAAGCCCTCCATTCGACTTCATTGTGCACCAGAGGCTCAATTGGGCATGTAGAGTCCTTAGGACCCCTCTAGTACCCTCAGAACCCCTCCTGAGGCCTTTGTAGTGCTCCCAGAGCCCTTTTTTGGTCCACCGGCTCTCGTAGGACTTCTCTAATTCCTTCAATATCCCTCTTTTGGCCTTCATTGTGCAGGAGCCCTCCGTTGTCCTTCTAGCTCTCCAAGCACCTCTCTAGTCCCACCAGGACCCCTCCTTTTGCCTTCGTTGTTCCATATAGCATTTTTTTTCTTCCTTCTAGTCCCTTTACAACCCCCCGGTCTACTCTAGGTGCCTCTTTTGGCCAAAATTGTGCCCTGCAGCCCTCTTTTGGCCCTCTAGAACCAAGAGGACCCCTCTAGTCACCTCTGAATCCCTCTGGAGGCCTTTGTTGTGCCCCAGGGCTGTCTTCTGGCTCTCCTGACGACCCCTTTGGATCCCTCAAATTCCACCTAAGAACCTTTCTGGAGGCTGTCCTTGTTCCCCAGAGTCTTTTTTGGCCTTGTAGACCTGTTAGCACCCCTCCAGTGCACTCTCAAACACTCTCTTGGCCAAAATTGGGCCCCAGAGCTCTTTGGGCTCTCCAGACCCTAGCGAATCTCTCTCGTCCTCTCAGACCACCTCCTGAGCTCATCCCTGCTCCCCAGTTGATATTTTTTCAGCCAGGTAGACCACTTAGGACTCCTCTAGTGCACTTTGGACTACTCTTTCAGTCTCCCTTCTGTCCCAGAGCTGTCTTCTGGCCCTCCGGCCCCTTTAGCACCCCGCTAGTCCCTTCAGAATCCCTCCAGAGGCCTTTGTGGTGCTCCAGAGCCCTCATTTGGCCCTCCAGCCTTCTCAGCAGCCCTCTCGTCTGCTCTGCACTCCTTTTTTTGGCCAAAATGGGGCCCCAGAGGCTTTTTCTTTGTTCATTGGTTCCCTCAGGAAACCCCTAGTGTGCTCTCGACCCCTCTTTTGGCCAAGATTGGGACCGGAGTCTTCTGTGGGCACTCTAGACCCCTGAGGACCCCTCTAGTGTACTCTGGACCACTCTTTTGGCCACAATTGGGCCCCAGAGCTGTCTTCTGGCCCTCCAGCCCCCTTAGGGAACATCTAGTCTCCTCAGAACTCTTCCAGTTTTCTTCCTGGTTCACCAGAGTCATTTTTTGGCCATGTAGACCCTTTAGCAGCCCTCTAAGTGTGCTGTGGACTACTCTTTCAGCCTTTTTTATGCCCCAGAGCTGTGTTTTGGATGTCTAGACCCCTTTAGGACCCTGGTAGAGCCCTCAGAGTCCCTCCGGAGCCCTTCTTCATGCCCTGGAGCCCTCTTTTGGCCCTTTAGCAGCCCTCTATTCTGCTTTGGCTTCATTTTTTGACCTTTTATTTCCCCCCCACAGACCACTCCTGGCCCTCTAGAACCCTTAGCACCCTTCTAGAGGCCTTTGCCATGCTCCAAAGCTGTCTTTTGGGTCTCAAGTTCCCTTAGGACCCCTCTAGTGTGCTCAGAACCCCTCTGGAGGCCTTTGTGTCCCGGAGCCCTCTTTTGGCCATCCACATCCCATAGGAGCCCTCCTGTCCACTCAGAGCACCTCCTGAGGTCGGTCATGTTACCCAGTTTTGATTTTTTTTTTTCCCCTGTGCCATTTAGTCCCCTTAGGAGCCCTCTAGTCTGCTCAGAACCTCTCCTGGGGTGCTTGTTGTGCCCCAGAGCTGTCCTCTGGCTCCACAGCCCCCTTTGGAACCCTCTAGTCTCCTCAGAAGCCCTCCAGATTTCTTCCTTGTTCCCCAAAGTCATTCCTTGGCCATGCAGGCCCCTCAGCACCCCTCTAGTGCACTCTGGACCACTCTTTGGGCTTTCCTTGTTCCCTAGAGCTGTCTTTTGGCTCTCTAGCTCCTTTAGAACTTCTGCAGTGTTCTCAGAACTCTTCCTGAGCCCTGTCTTATGCCCTGGAGTGCTCTGTTCATCGTTCAGCTGCCTGAGTACCCCTCTTTTCCTCTGAACCCCTTCAGAGGCTTTGCTTGTTCTCTTCTGGCTTCTTTTAGTTGCTCTCTAGTCTCCGTAAGAGATGTCTAATCTGCTCTGGGTTCCTCTTTAGAGCTTTGTTGTGCTGCATAGACCTCTGCTGGTCCTGTAGAGCCCTGAGGAACCCCTTTATTTCACTCTGGACTACTCTGTCAGCCTTCCTTGTTGTGCCCCCAGAGCCCTGCGTAGGTTCTCCAGCCCTCTTAGCATCCCTCTTCCCTCCTTGTGCCAGTCCTCCACTTAGAAATACAGAGCTAGTACTCCCCTGGGGAACTACCCATTCCACCTACTGACCCCTTTTTCTGAGCACTCTAGGTACTATACAGGAAGTACCCCTCTTCAGAAGTACTCACATTACAGAAGCAGCCTTGTTCCAGGAGTTTATTTTGATATCTTGGTTTGCCCTAGAGGAAATGCTGTCCTGCTACAACAGCTGTATTATATGCAGGTCTGAACCAATTAGAGCACTGTGGTGTAGTGTTCCCTTAACAGGTTATGTTGAATCTTGTAGCTTTCTTTCTAAGCATAAGCAGAACTGATTTTTAGTTTTTAGTGCAAAGGCTAGTGCTAGTTTGGGTAAAAAAGCTTAATAACATACCTCCTGATATTATGGGTTCAGTATATAAGGTTTCAGTAATAAAGAAGATGGTCTGTTTTATCAAAGAGGTCCGTCTGTCCTTTCTGTGCTCTCCCATCCAGATACTGAGTGGAAGCAAAAGGCTTGCTTCTGCTTAGCCCTATGTATTTATGGCTGCCAGTGGTTTGCCCCTCCCCTTCCAAGGGCTTGTGGGTAGGGCAGTGGGTGAGGCTAGGGTTACATAAACCCAGGGTGTTCACACAGTCTCTGCTTTCTTTGGGGGTAGTGCTCTGGAACTGCCTTGGGAAATAACAGCATTTGTGGAAGTGAAACTATCCAGAAAGACTTATTGCTGCATTTAGAGAAGCAAGGGCCATTCCTTAATGTTAGAGCAATGAGATGGCTGAAGGTGGAGTTGTGAGCATGCCAGAAAATTGCTTATAGCAGGCAGTTTTGGTTTTGTGTTGGTATCTTGGTGTGGGGTGTTCAGGGGTGGATGAGGGTTTCTGAGTGTGCAGTTGTATCCTCTGTTAATTGTCAGTATTGTTTTCTGGTGTTTGTGTGTTTACTGTGGAAGGGGCCTAACTTCCTCACTGGGCTCTTTGAACATGCTGATGCTTGAGGCATTGCTTGTGCCTCTGCTGGACTGCAGACAAGAGAAGAGAGCAGGGGTCCTGGGAAAACATTTCCTTCTACACTTACACCCTAGGTGGTGGTTGTGTGTTTTATCTCCAGTAAGGTGGATCTGTGTGAGGTATTGCTCTCATCAGCTAGTCTGGTTTCTGGCTCGCTGGATGTTTTGCTGCTCCTCAGAAATACTGTCAGCCCTGTTCAGGGAGAAACTGTGTGGGGTTTTTCTGTAGTATGCAGACTTGTAGAAGAGTCCAGATTTTGTATGAAGAGGGAAGGAAGCCTTCTCCCTTCCTGTAACTGCAGTAGGATGAGAAAGGAAGTCACCTCGTCGGAAAGCAAGGTGGACTGTGAGTAAGCCCATGTGCCTGAAGAGCTCAAAAACCAACCTCCCCTCAGCTAATGAACTCACCTCTCTTCTTGCCTAAGCCTCAGTGCTGAGAGAGAAGAAACGGTTGTACTTCTCGGAACCACCAGGAACCAATTTGCAGTCTTGCCTGGCAGCTCCTTTCTTATATCCATGCCTGTGAACCTAGTGCCACCTGCCCTTCTGTGGCTCTGCTTCTGACCCCTACCCTGGCTTCTGGGGCTGCCTACTTTGCTTCTTCAGGTACTATGTCGGCCCTTTGCAGGCATGGCTGAGGATTTCAGGTGAGGTAGAATGGGTGATCAGAATGGTGTTTCAGTTGTTGTAGGGCTGGTCAGCGCTACCTGGCAGCATAGTAACTTTGTCTTGGTTTTCCAGGTGCCATGGGTGTCCCCACAGCAATGATGTTGGAGTCTGGAGTTGGTGCGGCACAGGTGAGCACAACATCAGTGGCGCTTTGGTGGAGGGTGCTCTTCAGCTGGAGCTGGCTGGCATGGGGGTGATCTCCCGTGCTCTGGTTTGGCAGGCAATGAAGGCGAATGTGGTGACCGAAGGAAGATCAGGGAGGATGTGGCTGCCATTGAGGATGCCTCTTGAGGACCAATGGTGTGACGCACAGCACTGCAAAAGCTAAGGTGAGGAGCAAAGTGTCGATGTGTCTTGGGTGTGTGTGCTGACATACAGTGTAGTATGGAGAACTCTTCTGGATGAGTGCAGTGTGTGAGGCAGAGGCAGTGGGGTGTGCATGGCAGAAAGTGAGGGTGTGGTAGGCAGAGCAGCTCCAGCCTGTGTCTGTGTTGTTGAGTAGTTTATGGGGTGTGTGTTGTAGCTGTGGTATCTTTTGCTCAGGTCTTGATGTCGCTCTTGTTTGCGCTCAAGGAGCGTGGCCCATGCTCTGCAGCGCTAGCGCGGCAGGCATCCATTGTCTTTTGCCTGGCCTGACTCATCAGCATTGTGCTAATGGATAGCACCTTGTTCTGTGCAGGCAGCTAAAAGGGGTGGCGTGTCACTCTGGTTTTGCATCGTGGCCATTTGCAGCCATCATTGAGGCCTCCTTGGCCGTTCCTCTTCTGAGGCCGCTCTTGTTTTGCACCTTCCTGGCATCCTTTCAGGATTTTCTTCCCTGCATCGTCAGAGCCTCAGGTCTTCCTTGCTGGCTTCTTCTGCATCACTCTTCCCAGCTTTGCTGGCCCCTTTCCATCACAGGCAGTAGCGTCTGACTCTTCCGTGGGCTCATCCGGAGCATCAGAGCTGTGTGGTTGTGGCATTGTAGGGCTTTTTGGCTGGCAGCATCTTATGCATGGGAATAGTTTTTTGCATAGGGCTTTCCTTCATGTTTGTGTCTGTGTGTCTGTTCGGGGCTGGAGCTGCCTTGCCTGTGGGTGTTAGGAATGATAGTGCGTGGAGTGTGGCAGTGATGGGCTGGGACAGTGATTGGTCAGCATCTGTGTGTTCCATTTTACATTGCTTTTTTGCAGATGCGGATTAGTGTTTGGATCTCTTGAGGGAGATGGAGGAAGGAAGGGGAATGCCGTAAGAAGGTGAGCTAGAGATTCCTTGTTGGAAGGAGTGTTGTGGTCAGTGGTTCCCTGGTTAATTTTTGCTTTGTGCTTGTAGGTGTGGAGCCTTGTGGAGAGCAAGTTGCTTGCGTCCGGGAGGAGCAGGGCAAGGTGAGTGTTGGTCTGAGAGAGGACGCAGAGCCCAGTGTAGGGCTGTTGTCTCGTTGGCGCTGTTCTGGTTTTACAGGTGCCTGGTGGGCCTTGGCGTGGCGGCCAATGGCCCAGCAGTCAAGATGGGTGAGCAGAGCAGGCAAAGGTGTTGTAGTGAGGTACTGTTGTGGTGGGGTGTGGTTTTGGCATCACCTCAAGGTGTGGTTGTCTCAGGTTTTGCAGGAAGTTGTGAAGAGGAGAAGTAGAGTGCTGAGAAGAGCCCGAGCAGGTAAGAGGGGGAGCTTGTTGGGTCAGAATCTGATGGCGTGGTAGGGTGATGCCGGGTTGCCTCTTGGTGATGTCTTTTGCTGTGCTTTTTCAGGTATGGTGTGGGCCTTTCCCAAGCGTGGCTGAGGATTTCAGGTGAGCGGATTGGTGTTGGGCATTGTAGGGCTGGTGAGCGCTGCCTGCCAGAAGAGTGGCTTCATTATTTTGTTTTTTCCAGGTGCCATGGGCTTCCCCCCAGCCAGGATGCTGGTGTTTGGAATTGGCGCAGTTCAGGTGAGCGGAGCACCCATGGTGCTTTGGTGGAGAGTGCTCTTGCAGGTGAGGCTGGAGCCAACTGGCACGGGGGTGACTACTTGTGCTCTGGTGTGGCAGGTGAAGGCAAATGTGGCAAGCAAAGGAAGATCGGAGAGGATGGGTCTGCCATTGAGGATGGCTCTTGAGGACCGATGGTGATGCAGAGCACCGGAAGAGCTAAGTTGATGGGCAAAGGGTGTTGGGGTGTCTTGACTGTGTGTGTGTGTGCGTGTGCGTGCGCGCGCAGGTGTGTGCTGACGTTCAGTGTAGAGTGGAGGGTGGTTCGGGATGTGTGTGTGCATGAGGCAGTGGGGTGTGCATGGCAGAAAGTGAGGATGTGCTAGGCAGAGCGGCTCCAGCCTGTGTCTGTGTTGTTGTGCAGTCTGTGGTGTGTGTTGTAGCTGTACTCTCTTTTGCTCAGGTCTTGATGTTGCTCTTGCTCGTTGTGCTCAAGGAGCACAGCCCGTGCTCTGCAGCACTAGCATGGCAGGCATCCACTGTCTTTTTGCCTGGCCTGACTCGTCAGCATTGCTCCAATGGATTGTGTCTTGTTCTGTGCAGGCAGCTAAAAGGGGGTGGTCTGTTGCTCTGACTCCACATCGTGGCCGTTTGCAGTCAGTCATCTTTGCAGCCATCATCGAGGCCTCACTGGCCACACCTCTTCTGAGCCCGCTCTTGTTGTGTGTCTTCCTGGCGCCCTTTCAGGGTTTTCTCCCCAGTGTTGTCACAGCCTCAGGTCTTTCTTGCTGGCCTCTTCTGCATTGCTTTTCCCAGCTTTGCTGGCCCTTTTCCGTCACGGGTCGTGGCATCTGACTCTTTCATGGGCTCGTCCAGGGCATCAGAGCTGCACGGTTGTGGCGTCATAGGTCTTTCTGGCTGGCAGTGTCTTCTGTGCTGCCATTTTTTGTGTGTGTTTGGGGGGGGGGGGGGGAGGAAGTTGGGGGGTGTGTAGTAATGGCAGTCACCAGAGCAGAATAATGTATCTATGAAACTTCTTGGGGGGGTTTCAGTAAGAAGTAAAAGTATTCTTTTCTTTAAACTCTTTTTTGATTGAGTGGCCGTTTGGGGGGATTCTTATTTAAGCCAGTACAGTGTTACCTTTAAAAAAGGATGGAAGGAGATGGTTCTGTTAGTAGGGGTGATGAATGGCTGGGGTGGGAGTGAGTGGGCAGTTGTTTGGTTGTTGGGTGGGGTTGTTAGTGTGTCTAACCTTGTATGCATGTTCTTTTCTTTTTTCAGGTTCTAGTTAGAATTTCTTAGATTTTTTTTTAAAAAAAACAAACCAGACAAAAAACCAAAAAGACCCAACCAACCAAACAAAAGACCCACACAGCTGGGGTTCTGCTCCCAGCTGGGTTTCTTTTCCCCCCTGAGTCCCCAATGCTCTGCGAGGTGGTGATCAATCATTGCCTGCGTGGGTGTGGAGCTTCGGCTCAGAGCTGGGTGTTTTCTAGGCAGGGCGGTTTTTGGAGGCGCTTGGTCACCCTGTTACTGGGAGCTGTCCAAAAACCTGGAGGTGCACTTGCCTGTTTCTGCAGGAATGTAGAGTATGTGCTGGCTGATGTATTGGTGAGATTAGAGATGGATGCTGAAGAGTATGTGCAGGTGATGTAGAGTGTGGGCTTGTTTGTTACGTTTTGTGTGTTGTGAGGATAGAAGCCCAAGAGTTGCTGATGATGCAACGACGAGTGTTCTGCTCTGCTCTCTGCTCTGTGCGCTGTGGTCTGTAATCTCTGTGGTCTGCACTTTGTGCTTTGCTCTTTCTGCTCTCCGCTGTGCTCTTTGCTTTTCTTCTTTGCTCTTTAATCTGTGCTTTGCTCTCTGTTTTCTTCTGTCTTCTTTTTCTCTAGCATACCAGCTGGGAGTAAATAATTATTACTCTACAATTAAAATAAAAAAAATTATTTACTCCCAGATAGTATCCTACTCTTGCTAATGAATTCATTAAATATGCAAATTAAGCCTTCCCATACTTATTTCTTTTTAGACACATATACAAATAATAAAATGTGTATGCACTGTATATATACATACATACAGTCATACACATATACACCTTAGGCTTAGAGAGCTACCCTTAGCAGGTTACATAGCCAGTTTAGGGGTGACAGGGCAAGGAGTAAGGGTGACTACAAGTTCAAGGTAGCAGGTCAGAGGTTGGGGTTACGCTCAGAGCCATCAAGGCAGAGTGGGAGGGTTAGGGTTAGAGCCATTTAGGGTTGGGGTTGGGTTTGGGGTTAGGGTTGGGATTAAGAGTTGTTAGGGGTTGGAGTTAGGGTTTTAGGGTTAGGGGGTTTAGAGGGTTGGAGTCAGGGCCATTAAGGGTTTAGGGTTAGAGGGTTAGGGTCTGCCATTTAGGGTTGTGGTTAGGGCTGGTTGGGCTTAGGTTAGGGCCAGTTGGGGGAGGGGGATTGGGGTGGGGTTGGGGGTTAGTTAGTAGGCAAAAAATGTAGTGGTAACTGCAATACAGAAAGAAGCACTAGTGTTTCAGAGTGCTGTTGTTGCCTTTTAAATAAGCTATCTCATCTTTCTGGGCTTTCTTATCTGACCTGAAAAATAGGAACAGTACTCCCTTGTATCACAGGTCATTTCAATGTGTAATTAAAGAAGTCTAGTCAGAAGCTATGATGAAAATGCCCCATACTTGTGACTACTGAGAAAATAAATTGTGTGTTGCCAGTTTCCCATTACTTCTAGGGGTTGAATCAGTTTCTTGTTGGGAGATAACACGAGTGTGCTACCAGCATGCCTGAGAGGAATCACTATGAGGCCATTGAGGATTATCCTCTCTGGACTAACAAAGCCAAGAGGTGAAGGTGACTTGCTTTTTTTTAAGCACATTAATAGGGAATCTTGGAATGATCACGCAGATCAAGGTTGATCCCCCGGCTTCATACACAGCGTACCTTTTCCTCGGTAGCTTGGCTTTTGTGGCTTTCTGTTACTGCTCAGCTATCTCCCCAAGGTTGCTGGTGAACTCTTCAGCAGTGAGGAGAGCCATTTCAATCAGTGCCTGTGTGGCACAGCTATTCACTTTTCTCCTCGGGGCTCGTGCTAAGTGTCTCCTGCTGGCAGTAATGGCATATGACTGCGTGTGGCTGTCTGTAACCTTCTACTTTATGCAACTGTCATGTCCTCAAAAGCCTATACACAGATGGTAATCATCTCCTATTTCATTGGCTTTGTCCATGCACTTGCACAAACTATCTCCACCTTCACACCCTCTTTCTGTGACTCCAGTGTTGTCAGTCATTACTTCAGTGACTTTCCCCCTATGATCCAGCTTTCATGCTCTGACACCTATAGCAACGAGATGGTACTTCATATTTTTGGTACATTTCATGGCATCTTCGCATCTCTGGCAATTCTAATCTCCTGTATCTATCTCATCTCCACCATCTTGAGGATCCACTCCTCCAAGGGCAGATGCAAAGCCTTCTCCACCTGTGCTTCCCATCTGAGAGCTGTCTTGTTGTTTTATGGGACTACCGTTTTTATGTATGTTAGGCCAATGTCCAGCTACTCATTGGACTGAGATAAATGGGCCTCTCTGATCTATTCAGTGGAGACTGCGGTGCTGAATCCTATAATCTACAGCCTAAGGAATAAGGAGGTGAAGGATGCTCTGAGGAGAGTTTTAGGTCATAGTAGAGAAAATTCAGAAGAATTGTTAGAAAGAGAACTTTGGGGAAAATTTATCAAAAGCTTGATACGAAGAGTAGGACTTCCAAGGAAGACTTGATCAGCTTCTAAGGGTGAGATTTGGAAAGGTACTTAACTGTTAGAAGTGATTTTAGGTAGACTTTTAACTGGTTGTATCTTCAATTTTTATCTTGAAAGATTGTGTTCCTCTGCTACTGAAACCTGGAGGAATCCTTGCTTTCAACTTCCAAGTTCCAAGCACAAACAGGACTCCTGGCTGAGGAGCGTGTGGCACAGCATTTCAGTTCTCTGTTCTATTAGGAACGTTCGCCCTTATAGGAAAACCACCAGTCCATGGAGACGAGAAAAAGCTTTCAAAGATATTCAAGAGGTGAAAAGAAATGTGATTTGAATTTTATGGCCATTTCTGCTACGTCTTCAGTAAATGAAAGGAGTAGCCTCTTCCAGTGTAACACGAAGAACCTGAAGTTCTGGAAAGGAAGTCTTAGAGAACGGACACCAGTGTTTTCACCCCCCCCCCCCCCCCAAACACTAGGGAAAGTAACTCTCCCTCTTCTGTCAAATCTCTCTCTTCCGTCAGTCATGACTGCCACCTTTTTTCCTATTCTGCCTGGAAACATGAAAAAATCACAGAAATTCAAGAAAGGTTTACTTCTAATTTTGCTACTATTGTAAAGTAACAGGAACTTATTCCTGCTTTTCACCTCTACGTATCATCAGTTAACTTGAGGCAACTGAGTGAACTGGTAGTTATTTTAAGGACATTGGACATAATTTGAAATTTAATCAAGCTGAAGTGTTCTTTCACTCCAAAAAAAGAATACTGAAATAAGATTGTGACTTACCAACTACACATCTGTCGTCAATGTGGCTTTGAGAATAAATGCCAAATCACTTCTGGCAGTTGAGAAAGTTGGGAAAGGCTTTGGCATCCTTTTATCGATTCAACTAAGCTAGCTCTAGGGATAGGTGTTCTATCACTAATAGATGTTCCATCCCTTCTGGCTGAGTTTATGAATATTGTCCCTCAGTTGGCAGGAGTTTAGATCTTTATTGAGCTGAAAGTGATGGAATGAATCTCAGACAGGTGAGAGGTCCCTGCTTCTGCATGAATGAGGCTTACAGTCAAAGTGGGATGGAAAGAGGTCTTGCAGATTCCCTTTGCATTCCACTGCATGACTGCTAGGGCTTTTATTTCCCCGACTTCCTCTCCTTAAAGCTGTGCATAGAGATAGCAAAGCTTGTGTCCCTATGATCATCTATGGCACACTAAAGAAGGATTTTACAAGTCTCTCTTTGTCAAACTGCTGCCAGCATATTTTACACTGAGAGGTAACGTGACTGAGAAACATAATTGTTTTTGCCCAAAGACACATGGCTAAGGAGAAAACTTATCTTCAGTATGTTATAGTCTGAATTTTGATCAAGTAGTGATGATTAAAGGTCATTGCTATCTCAGAAGCCATTTATCTCAAGAATGCTAAAATTAGAATATGCACAGGGTAGTAAAAACATTTGGACTATGTGCACTATTATCCCACTGGCCTGACAGTCCTAAAAAGTAGGAAAAAGAATGTGACAGTGTAACCTTTTGGTCCTGCTATTTGTCATCCTTCTGTTGCTGCAGAGGCTGAAGCTCAAGGTTTATCTCTTGTTTCTGATTATTAAGTTTCATCAGATATGTGAAGTTCACAGTTTTTATACTTATCAATGTTGCACTGTCCTTATCTTGAACAGAGATGTGAGGTTTTTTTTAAGCCAGATTTCTGAGTTGTCCAAAACTGTCTTTTTCAGTGGACTGCCAGCTCAAAGGAAGGAAATAGCTTGAAAAGAAATCATAGACATCATTTGGTCATCAAAGAGCTTACCTCCACAGCAGTGAGTCACATCTGCACACCTTCTCTCTCTGTGCTGATGTTTAAGATATTCAAAGCCATCTAGAGCTAAGCCTCAGCAGAACTGGCAGCATGTTTCAATCAAGAATCAAAATCTCAAACCTAAATATGCTTTCTGACAAATATCATCAAAAAGAACAGATTTTCATAAGCCCTGCATTCATCTATCCCTTAGTCTCCACCTAGAGAAACCCAGACAAAATTAGGGAATTTAAAATGTTAAAGATCTGATGTCTCTTCAAAGCTACAGTTTGCTTTTCTAAGAAAGCCTTATGATCCACCATCTAGAATCCTGTTCTTCTTCTTTCCTTCCCAAAAATTTCAGTTCCAGTAGGAGATTTGGGAAAATTCCTGCCGAATGACTTGTCATGACAGCAATGCTAAAGTCAGTCAATGTGTGGTAGAACAGCATTGCCTAGAGTCAGGAGGTCCTAGGGGCATTTGGGGTTTCCCTGTTGCAAGCAGGTGAGGAAAACTCAATGAATCAAGAACAGTACTATTAAGAATTTTAGGAAAATTGTCAGTGTTCAGCTGGGACTTAGGTTATATTCCAGTATGGAGAGAGATTCAATCCCCGTATTTCTACTGGGATACCTAGTCCTTAGGTTTTTGTAGTGTAAAGCACTGGAGGACCGGCCAAAGTATGAAACTTCATCCAGTCTTTAAACAAAGCTGTGAAAAATATCCCGATAATTAAACTGGATTGTGGCTGCAACATTGATTGGCATGCAATCATGCTTGGATTGCTGCTCTGATAAATTATAAAGCTCAGCTATGCCATAAGGTCAAGGCCTTGGAAAGGTGGTAGCAGTGTAGTTATAGCTCCGTATGGGCTACAAAGTCCATTAACAGGGCAGAGTAGCCCTGATTTCAGCTTTGCTGAAATATGAACATAATGGTTAGGCTGCAGCTGTGCCAACTTGGTAAGACCTGGCCTAGCTCCATGGACCTGCCACCATCCTGACCTTTGTGACTGCAACCTGTAAACATACAAATAACAAATCCAGATCCTGGCAGAAGAAAGTAAGAGAGTTTTCTCTCTTTAATGAAGTGGTGGCAAGCACTTAATGGCAACAGCAGCAGGAAAACTCAGCTTTTCATCTTTCCGGAGAGGAGGAGATACCACCAGATCATCCAGGTTTGGCTGAGAAAGGATTTCTCATTTGCTCGCATCCCTGTTGTGAAGGAAAATTGGCCATTTTCCGCTCAAGAATAAGTTGGGACGATTCACCAAATAAAATACTTTCCCTTTAGAGGGTGAAAAATCTCATGCTGAAAGGGAAGGAATCATGAACAAAAAGGGAATCAGTCATCACTGTAAAGGTTCTGCCATTTTCACCTCCCGTTAAAAATTATTGTTATTCTATTGGAGGTTACCAGTAACCTGGCTGATGCTCTCAAAGCTGAGTTCTTCTCATATGGGTGACTGAACTGAGGTTTCAGTTCTTGCTGAGGTCTGTTTCTAGCATAGGCTTCAAGGTATTGCATATGTACAAAACTATTCTCTCACTGACCTGTTTCATCTAGAAAGATAAGAGTAGGTACCATAGATATCAAGCCAGTTTATTCCCCCCTTGAGCCAGATCTTCAGAAGTACTTGCCCATTTCAAGAAACAGACAACAGGATTAAAAACAGCCTATAATGGTTAGGTACACAAGGAAAATGCTTACCCTGCTTAGATACACAAAAGACCAGACTGCTTTTAGACACTGAGTTATCTTTGAATAGTTGGCTGTTGTTTATCTCCAACCTACCAAACATTTTCTGCCCTATAACACAGCAACTAGCCATGGACTACTTGGGAAACTGAAGAAGGAAATTTCTGTCTCCTGCCCCAACGAGAGTGATCAAAAACTGGATTAGGTGCAAATTTGTAGACTCTCCATCTGTGCTGATACTTAAAATTCAGCTGGATAGGGCCTGAGCAATCTGATCTGCCTGAACCTGCTTTGAGGCGGAGGTTGGACTGGATGACCTCCAGAAATCCTTCCCAACTTAAATTATTCTATGCTTCTATCTGCAGATTGAAAATGATCTTTTTATCTCTTAAATGAGGAAATAGGCCTACCTTCCTTGCATGAAGGTGCGAGATATTTTGTGCACTATCGATCCCAGAAATAAACTCTTATTTTGAAAGCTTCAAACATTTAATGCACCTTCATAATACTGAATAGCTTCCTTCTTCACTCCAAAGATATCTTACTGAAAACAAATCAGAAGATTTATCTAAATAGAAAAACTTCAGGACTTCAGACTTGCAATAGAGCCCCTCCCTGCTCCACCTCCCCAGATAAATGTCATTTGCTTAGATGTTCACAGAACTACGCAATTCAGTACTGCCTTTGGAGCAACATCTCATTCTTTTCCCAGTATGCTGCAGCTGGCCTGGAGCCTGTGAAACATATGAATGAAGACCCTTCCCCTGATTCTGGCATGAGTTTAAGGACATCTCTATCTGCCAGAAAAACTAGCTTATTTGTGCTACTTAGAGGGCTTAGAGGTTGTTTGACAAACTGTTGGCCTTCAGAGCAGAGAGCTGAATTGGGTTACTCAGCTGAAGAGTGATCTGCTCTGACCGTCCCTAGCAGGGAAAGTCATCAGTGGAGCTTAGACAGCAGAGATGTCACAGGCAACGCAGCCTTAGTTAGACTGTGCTTACGGTGGCTGCTCGTGTCGTGGAGCAGGGGCAACTCCTGGGACAATGCCCATACAGTGCCATGTGTAAGATGATGAGTGAGGGAAGCTAGTCTGTTTGGGCTACGCCATGAAGTCTGCAATGTATCTGCATTGGACTGAGTCCTGTTCTAGCCTGGATTAGACTGACAATGTAATGGATTTCTGAATTGTCATCTAGACTATGTGAAAGCCGTGGTGTTCAGTGGATAGCTGGGTTAAGACTGGATGAACAGCTATTACTCGTCTGGGTTATTTATCTTTCTTTCATTTAGTCTTCTCTCACAATTTAGTCAGAAATATCTGAAACTTCCAGGGTGTTACAGGAAGCATGAAAATGTTTGCTTTCAGAAAATTTGTGCTTCTAGATCCTGCCAGAGTTGCTCTGGAAACTGACTGGTTATTTTTTAATAACACCTGTCAGTCTCAATGATAAATCTAGGGATATGGAATAATGGAACATATTCCTTCCTCATACACTACATTTACACATTAAGGGGTCTGAGTGGTTCAGGATGTGAAGAATGTGTTGCTATGAGCGATGAACCCCAGCGAGAGGGAGTGTAGCCTTTTATGGGATCTTTACTCGAGGGGGCTAACATGTTCAGCTGGCAGAGTCAGAGTTAGATATCTGTCCATAGTCTAAGCAGCTCATAGTAAGACGTCACACAATGCGCCTTTGCTTTAAATGACCTCCTTCCTCTTTTCTTCCTCTTCCTCTTCTCCTATTAGGAATGAAATGCTGGCTGGCTTCAAAAGCATTGCTTTGCACTTGCAGATCCGAGCCCTTCCCTCAGAGCAGCTCGGAGAGGCAAGGTCAAAGTGGAGTACCATTTGGATACTTGGGTCCCCAAGAGGGGAAAAGACAACCCGCACCACCGTGAACATGCCAGCGCAAACTGCACAACAGGTACGGTGACAGCAGCATGCCCATTTTTCTGAGTAGGCTTATTCTGCCTGGGAAGGAGGTGTGAGCCGTGCCGGCGGAAGCACAGCCCCCGCCCCCGCCGTGAGCAGGGCTGGGCAGTGGCCGCAGGCTGCGGATGGTGCCCGTCGGGTCCCTGGCGCCAGGTGAGCCCTGTCTCTGCAACGGCCCCGGGTCCTAAAGGGGGGCAGGGCCACGCCACCCCGGTACCTGCCCGTCACAGACACGCTGCGATCCGATTGGCTGCGCCGCATCAGGACCGGCCCACTCGGCTGCTACGAGCCTCCTCATTGGCCGAGCTGCCTGCCGTCACAATGGCCCGCAGAGCTGGGGTCACTCTGCGGCAGAGAGGGTGGCGGCGCAGCAGCTCCTCGCGTGCTCTCTGCCCGGGTGCTCGCGGTCGCGCTGGCGGAAGCGAGCGTGGGCTCAGCGAGCCTTCTGGATAACTGGGCTCGTTCCTTTTCCAACTGGAATTGCGTGTGACAGAAATGAAGTCATGCTCTGCAAGTTGCAGTCAGGCCCCACCTGCAGGAGCTGGCCTAGAAAGGAGCTACTCCTGTGAGTAAAGACTTCAAGAGTAAAGGTGAATTTTGTGACTCCCCAAAGGCGCTGGCAGTGGCTAAGGAAAAAGGCCAGCATAATTGGACTATCAGCTGAGCGCCTGGGGATGGAAGGGACTCGGCAACAGTTCCTGAAGGCCGAGTAGTCGTGGTTGCCCATGAGAAAAAGTCAAACAGATGAGTAAACTCTTCTTCCCCAACTGTGCGCTGACCAGCCAACGTGAGCGGCAGCCTTCCTGGGCTGTCTCTACTACGTGCTTGTGTTCTGCAGGGCAGCTGGTTCTTGTGGGGGCTGCTCTCCAGAACGCTGCCTTTGAAACCTCCGTTCCTAAAACAAAGGCCGGCAGTCTCTCTTAGAATCTAATTTCCTTGCAGGCGTTACTGACGGAATTGCTCCGCCACAAAGGATGCATTTCCCACCCGAGAAGATTTCTGTGGCTTGGCGGCAAAGGCAAAGCGTTGGAGCTGGACTCCGCAACCTGGGCAATACGTGTTTCCTCAACTCTGTTCTACAGTGTTTGACCTACACGCCCCTCTGGCCAATTACCTGCTTTCTGGGGAACACAGCCAGTCGTGTGAGTACTTGTGAACACGTTCCTTGCAAGCTGCTGGACAGCTCTGCAGGTGAAAGGACAGCAGTGACTCTGTGAAGCAGACTCTGGGTTTTCCTAGTGTCCCTGCAGGGGCTCCCTTTTAAGAGCGCATGCACGGCAGGCTCAGGATAGCTGAGGGAGTGCTTGCTTTCCTTTAATGCCCCGTGCTCCGGCGTCGAAGGAGGGTTCTTTCTTCCCTCCTGTGAATGATCAAGGGCATTGGGAAGTAAGGCGCTTCATGAATATTTGGCCTGTGGCTTTCCGGCTGCTCGAAAGATGATAAATTTTCGGAGGAGGGCATCACAGGTTCTCGGTGTTCTTTCCCAGCCGGGTTTCCCTAATGCACGACCGCTGCGAGACCTGATGTGGTCACTGCTGAACCGGAAGAAGAGGAAAACTACCACAGAGCACCGTGAAAGCAATATGAGCTAGTCGGGCTATTCCCGTGCACCTCCCTGCAGAAGAGGGCTTGGCAGTAGTCCTTCAGGTGCTTCGTCAGAAAATGCGTGCTAGTGCAGGCTTACTGGTTAATGCTTATGCGCACAGACTGGGCTGTTGGCACCTTTGGAGAAGAGAGCGTGGAACGGAGAGCAGAGACCGCACTTCCAACTTGGAGATTGTTGGTGCTTAAGGTTTTCCACAGGTACATAGGTATCTTGCACTAGCCGGAGGTGGTTTCTTCCTTGACTCTTGACAGGTCGTGAGCAAGGCTTCTGCATGCTGTGTACGATGGAAGCTCACGTTAAGCATGTCCTGTTCTGCTCTGACAACGCCGTCGAGCCTACGGCTGTCTTCAGTGACCTTAGACGTAAGTCATTTCAGATGGCGTTCTTTGCAGAAACGTCTGAATTTTCAGAGGGTTATTTCACGGGTGCAAAGGGCTTGGAGAGATTAATTGTTGTAGGAAAGAGAGCTTTTAGAAAAGTAGGTTTCCTGTCCCTTTTGAAGAGATAAGCATTGTGCCCTTTGTGTTTATTAGGAATAGGGGAGCATTTCTGTTTTGGCAGACAGGAAGATGCTCACGAATTCTTATGTTACACCGTGGCTGCTATGCAGACAGCTTGCTTGAATGGAAGCACCAGGTAAGCAGAACCAAGTTAACCTTGAAGTGTTCTCTAGCACTTTTGACGCCTTCCTTTCCTACCCTACGTGAAAACCTTTGCCCAGGGTTTTCGTAGAAAAGAAAAGCTCTTTGAAGAAAGAGCTACCTCTCCGCCTCGGCTCTTCTGAGCGCTGATGATAATTTGTTTCCAGCTTGGACACGTCGTCGCAAGCCACCACGGTCATTCACCAAATATTTGGAGGATTCCTAAGATCCAGAGGTACTTTTGGAAACTGCTACTGTCCTTGGAACTGATCTGTGCCTTTGTGCCCGTTTGTCGCAAAGAGCTTGCGGTGTGCCAAGAAGTAGCGGCTCTCAATAATGTAAACGGGCAAAGTGAGTCTCCTTCCCATTTTGTGAAGTGCTTCTGTTTGGCTTCCAGTAACGTGCTTGAGCTGCCAAGCAGTTTCAGAGTCCTATGAGGCCTTCCTCGATATCCCGTTGGAGATAAAGGTAAGACGTCTTGGAGCGGTGGCTGACGATGCCGTCGAAGGCCCCGAGCTTTCGGGGGCTGTTCTTTCTTTTTGTGGCTTTCTAAACTCGACGGAGTTCACGTAGGCATGTATGCTGTTCACGGCAAAAACGCTTGGTGGAGGCTGGGAGGTGGATTGGACTTGGTCCTCCTCTGGAAGCCCTGTGAATGGTCTCCGTGTGTGGGGGGGTTTAAGCCAGAGAGAGAGCAATTAGCGTATCTCCGCACGCATGCTCGTCCTATGATACTTCCCAGTTTTGGACTACCCCGATACACTTCTGATTGGTACGCGATGGCTTTTTTTGCTCTTGTGATTTACGCAAAGGCGTACCACAGATAACTTGATTGTGCGCTACCGCAGACAGGTAGCTCTTGGTACCAAAGTACAGTCCTTTTCAAACAAGGTCAGTGTTCAGCATACTCTGCTTCTGCCTCCTTCTTCGCGGTGTTCGCTGCTTCGCAAGTAGGTCTCCCACGTGTGCACGAGGGAGGCCCTGCGGCAAAAGAGGAGTTGCGGGTTGGCATTTGAGTTTCCAGCAACTCAGTGCCCTCCTTTCTTCCTCCTCCAGGCAGCCTCCTCTGTCCCCGGGGCGCTCGAAGAATTTGTGAGACCTGAGCTGCTGGATGGTGAGAATTGCTACAAATGTAGCAAGTAAGTAGTCTTCCTAATGCCATCGGACTAGGAGATAGTGGCCGAACCCATTGTCCGCCTCGGAGCAGCTTTGGGTTGTGCAGCTAATGAACCCTGAAGTCACCCAAAGCTTGGAAAAGAGTACATTTGCTTCTTAGAGCGGAATCGGTGTCATTCTGTTCAACTAGTTGGAAATCTTTGATAAGAAGCGCAGGCGCTAGCTCGCATTCCGGAACCACGCTCCGGTGAGAGAGTCACGTTCCTGCTGCCTTGCGTGTTGTTGGCAAGCCTTACTTTTGGGCCCAGCAAAGATACGTGCTCAGGCATTTGCTTGGCTACCGAAAGACAACGTTCCCGCTCCTTATCGAGCTGGCCTCCTACATCCTGCCAGGTTCTCTGCAGGAGCAAGGCTGAAATGCAGGGTGTGGCTTTAAGGAAAGAAGCCCCGTCTTAGGCAAGGAAATACCATTCAGCTAGGATGAGCGTGAGAGAGACATGGAAACTTGCTTGACTTTTGGCGTGAGGGGGAGGGGGGAAGATGCCTTGAAACAATTGCCTGTGCTTGCTTTGAAGGTGTGAAAAGATGGTTGCTGCGTCCAAGAGGTTTACAATACATCGCTCTTCCAACGTTCTCACCATAGCCCTGAAAAGATTTGCCAACTTCACTGGTGGAAAGATTAGCAAGGTATCTATGCAAGTGTAATGCCTTCTTGGGAAGGGAGATTTCCCAAGGCGGAACGCTCTGTTCAAAGTTGTTAATGTCGGCCGACTGTAACCATAGCGACAGAAGATGTCTAGGCAAAATCAGCGCAAGAAGTAGGTCTTACTCTTTCTCTTCCGGTAACAGCAAAGCTCCCGTGTGACGATAAGCGTATGCTCCGCTCTGAAAGAGCTGGTTTTGCATTGAGCAGTTCTCTGCAATGGAAGCGATTAAATGTTGTCTCTGGGAAGACCGATTTCTGAGGAGGCAAAACATGTCTGTCTAAGCTTCCAGCCCACATTCTTAGCAGTGTTCTTCCCCGGCTCTTTCACGAAGTGTTCCCAGATGAGTTTTGAATCCTCTTGCTCTGTCTTCAGGATGTGGAATATCCAGAGTATTTGGACCTGCGAGCATACATGTCTCAGCCAGTTGGAGAACCAGTCCTCTACGCCTTATATGCAGTCCTGGTGCACAGAGGTGCCAGCGGTCGTGCAGGACACTATTTCTGCTTCACCAAGGTAAGCATCAGCTTCATTTCTTGCAGGGCAGAATCTGTGCTGGTGAAGAGAAACTTGTCCCAGCATGTTACTGACAACCATTGTTTTGAAGGGGAAAGAGCTCGTTACATGTCTCCTTTGACTAGTCTTGGTGTCTCCTTTGTCTGCTAGTGTTCTGTCTGGGTTTTCCTGTAGAGAGCACGCTCTAGAGTTGCTCTAAAGGCATCGTTGCCTTTCTTTGCAGGCCAGTAATGGACTGTGGTATGAGATGAATGATGCCTCGGTAGTCCTTTGCGACCTCCAAACCGTTCTCAGTCAGCAGGCGTATTTACTTTTTTATATCAGGTAAGAGCGAGTATTCAGATGGGTTTGGGGTACCTTTCCCTTTCGCGCTGCTGAAACCTCTCTTCTGCTCCTCTGACGTGTTTTTCCTTCTGTCCTGGGCGGAAAGGACTATTGGTAGAATTGCGTTCTGTCCAGTCTGGAATTCCCCATGTCACGCAGTGTCTTTCATTGCTTGGCCTTCACCTGCTGCACTTGCGTAACTTGCTACGTACGTGCTCTGTGGAGCTGGCGAATGCCATAAAGGAGGAGAAATTCAGGCCAGAGGTGGTGTAAGGATGAGTTCTTGCTCTGCAAGGGACGGCCGTGGTAGGAAGAGCAGCATCTAATTTTCAGCTTGTAGTCTTGGTTACGTTCTCAGTATGACGTATCAGCTGCTCCTAGATGATGGCAGGATGGGATTCAGCCCAAGAGGAGGCTGACAGGGCATGTCTCAACTGAGATCACTGTTGTTTCCCAAGGTGTGATGGTGAGACACTTGGAGAATGCACTTCTGACGCGCCCGTGCCATCTTATCCCCCTTCATGCCTTGGTCAGCCGGGGGCTAATAAGAAGGGGGCTGGATTTCTGAGACCGCAGCTTGCTCCTCATATGCTGAAGGTAACGGGGAGGGGGGAAGAGAGGGAAGGAGAGAGGCACCAAATGGGTAGTGGGAATTGTCTTTTTCTTCCTTTTTTTTTTTTTTTTTCCTTTTTTGGTAGCGTCTGCATTGTATTTTCCCTCCCACCCTGCAGCTTTCTTCACAGCTCTCCTGCTGCAGCCGGAATCACTCAAACAGTGGCTGCTGCTGAATTGCGTGCAGCCCTGCTGCTTCTTTACTTGCAGCTCCGCTTCCTGAAGCACAGCGAGACATTGGAAGTAGAGCCTAGTCATGCTCAAATCCTGGGGAAAAAAAGGGAAAGACTGCTTGGTTTATTTTTAGTGCTGTCACTTGAGCTGAGACAGCAAAACCAGAATGGCTTATTCCTGAGCACTGGAACAAGTATGCTGGGGGTTTCAGGGAAAGTTGAAAGGGGAAAAATGGACGCAGGTACATAGCTAGAGACAGAGAGAGAGAGAGAGAGAGAGAGCGCGCGCGCAATTTGGGGCCATCCTTAATCCGTGCTCAGCTCTTTGGATGGGCTTTCAAAAATGATGCTCATTTGCTTCCAGTCGGCCAAAAACCAAAAGTAGGAATGAACAACACTTGCTGGCCTTGCACTTCGAATTAAAGCAGAGTGGGGCATTTTTTGTTGTTGTTTTTTTCCTCTTCATCTCCTGAGGCAATCTGTGGGACTCCCTGGTAGGAGGGGTTTGTGTTTGGGGCTTCTCCAAGCTGTGTGTTTGCACATAGCCATCTCACGATCTCTTCTTTTGAAATACAGAGCTCAAGTCATTTAAAGAGAAATGGAGCCCTGAAAGAGGATCCCAGTACCATTGGCATCACAGAAATGGGCGGTGATTCCCACAAGAGGAGGTGCTCTCGCAGGCTGGAAAGAAACAAGCGAAACTGCCACCTGCAGCAGTATTGCCCTGGAAGCAGGCGCACATCTTCCCATAGTGACAGAAACTGCCCGGATAAGGGCAGAAGCTCCGGAAAATGTCCTCCTTACCGATCCCGAAGCAGAGGACGAACAGAGCAAGAGAGGTCACACGAGCATTCTTGCAAAAGCAGGTGGCTCCACCTGTCATCACACGCCAGAGGGGAAGGCGGGCATCACTTCAGCAGCCACCAAGCAGACGCGTGCCACTGTCCAGTCCCGGAGCAGCAGTCTGAAAACTATTCTCCTCAACGACGAGCACCTTCAGCTGTGTCAGTTCCTTCCGGTTTTGAGGGCTCTTCCCGGAAGACTGAAAAGCAAAGAAACAGAAAAAGAGGACATCCCCACGCCAGAGGGAGCGACAACAAAATAGAAGGGAAACGGAGAAAGACCGAGAAAAGAGATTTCCGCAGTTCCTCTTGTTCTTCTCTGGCTGTTTCTCCTGTCCGCCCAGTTGGCTTTAAAGAGCTCTCAATAGTGCGGCGTCTGTCTGGAGATCACGTGGGTAGGTCGATCAAGTGAAGGCAGGAAAGATACTGCTGAGCTGTGCTAGCACTTCAGAAGGGGACTGCTAACGGTGCTGACTGCTGCTTGGAATACGCAGGGGTAGAAGACACCGCTCTGGAATAAAGTTATTAGATGTTTATTACCTTGAAATCCCCAAACCACAAGGGGAATCCCAGGAACCTTGCAGGCAGGTGACCCGGCTGCCCCAGGCACCATAGAGCATCGGCCCCTGGCGACGTTCGGGGGGTGGGGGGTGGGGGTTGAAGGCGAAAGAATAGGCTACAATGTGGCGTAGTGTGCACGCGCTGCAGATAACAAGGAGAGCGGTAATTCTTTAGATGTACAGATAACAAGGGAAGCAATAATTCTTTAGGAATACGTGAGTCCAGGTTGATGCCTGTGTGGTGCACCTAAGGGTCGCGACCTGCCGTTCCCCTTGGAGTCTGAACACCAAGTGTTTTGGCAGCTGCACTAGTTGGCCGGTCAACATGCTCCTGTCTCCTCGCCAATATTCCACTTTTATTTACCCACTAACGAGACCAATTTACCCACTAACGGGACCATACAGTTAGAGGCACATGTGCACACGGTTCTGGATCAGGCTACGAGAATGATTGTTTTCTTTGGCACCTCTTCCAGAACTAGCCTCAATTAATGATGTGTGTACAAGCCAAGACCTAATGTCCGCTCGACCTCTGAGGGTGTGCGTTTCTTAGTAAGGCAGACGTTCAGAAATTACCGCAGAGCAGCTGCAAATCATCCCCTGCAGTAGACTTGATAAAATACAGTCCCATGTAGGCATCGAGTGCCACATCTGTTTTTTCTGTTCTTAACTTGCCCCTTTCCTTCCGACAGTATGATTTGGATTTCTCTGCACTCCACATGGACAGTCACAAGTGTAAGAGCAAGAAGAAAAAGAGCAGACCCATCAAGAAGCTGGAAAGCTGCTTGGAATGCTCAGATCCTCCTTTCCGGAAGTACCCACGGGAGGAGAAGGGAGACGGCCATCCTCCAGACAGCTCTTTATGGGAACAATACAGCAACCATGGCAGTAAACAACTCCACGGGGCGGGCAGCCTTCAAGGGCTTGCGTCAGGAAGGCTGTGCAGTATGCCCTGGCTTCCAAATATTCTGCCTCAATTGAAAGAGACACAAGTTTTCCTCGTGTGTGTGTTTCCAGTTTTGAATGGTCACTAGGAAAGAAGGCAAAACTGCCACCAAATGTCACGTCCCTAAGGTCTACCGTGGGTCAGGAGAGCAGGTAGCTGTGTCCTGCTCTTCTGCACAGTACGCCCGTCCTAGCACGCAACGGACAGGCGGTGGCTTTTCCTGGGAGGCTTTTGGAAGCCTCCCTCTCGAGGTCGCTGCAGTCCCGGAGTCACAGCGCACGTCAAGCTGCGGGCAGGCTCAGGTCTTTGCTGTTTAGAAAGCAAACCGCTGAGCAGATGGGTTTGTGCTGAATGTCATGACAGGGAGTGAGCCTGCTTCCTTTTGTCGTTCAGCTGCAGAGCTTGAGGACGGGAGCCGTCAAGACTGACTAAGCTTACCATCTACACCACCACTTACCATCCAACCCAACAGAGAGCCGTTCTCCAAACAATGCTAACCAATCCGAGCTTGAAGAGTGTTCTCAGAGCAATAAAGTTGCCGTCAAAACAAAACCCAGTCCTTGGCAGTGCTTCAGATTTCTGTGCGGAATTTCACCATGAAAAGCAGAAATGCTTTTTTCCCAGTCCTTTTCCCTTAGGCGTCCTTTTCTAACAGGTGCCGGTAATGCCGACGGGTGGCAGAGATCGCGCTGGCACACGGGGCCTGGCAGTAGCCAAGGCGCGAATGGGGCGCCGCAGGAGCGCCCGGCAGCAGTGCGGCAAGCAAGTCGCTCTGTTGCTCGGGCAGGTGAAGTGTCAGCACGGCTGCTCAGAAGCTGCTAGCGCTTCCCTGGGCCTGGGTGGCGGGAGCGAGGCTGAAGGGAACTAGTGATGTCTAGCAACTGCCTAAGGTAAAGGGAAATCGGCGGAGGCCCAGCTGGAGAATGACGGGGTGTGTTGGGGTGCAGGGCCACTCACAGGCAGCTGGTGCTGACAACACAGCCCCGTGCGGCCATCGCAGCCAAAGCAGAGGTGCCAGACACACCAAAGTGGGGAAGGGATGCAGCGAAGCGGGGCCCAGCGGGGACAGAGGGGCTGTGCCACGGCCAGAGTGAATGGCAATGTTCGGGGGAAGGCGATTTCTGTCAGCTTATGCCTGATAGAGCGTGCTTCCCTTGTTAAAGAATAGCGAACTGAAACTGTCTAGAGTATGTTCTAAGTATGCCAAAAAAAAAAGGTTTGAAAGTCTTAAAAAAAAAAAAATGCTCAGTGATATCAGTCCGCACCACCTGAAATACAAGTGCCTGGTATACAGCCTGGGGACGAAGTGTTAGTTAAAGTATTTCCACAAAAATCCAAGTTAAAACCTGAATGGAACAGTCCATATACTGTCATACTATGTTCTTCTTTTGCTGTGAAAGTTGAACTGTACTTGTATATGTTGAAAAAGGATGTGTCTGTGTAAGAACACTTTGTAATCTTACAGAGAGCAGTGTTGTAGATACAAGTAATCACTCAAACATTTGTATTTGTAGCTTTACCCCAAATTATGGGATGCAACTGTTACAATCTAATTATACATTGAGCCAAAATTTACTCCCTATCCCCATTGGAATGAATCTTATGCTAGTAAAGAAACTACTACAATGCGATGATTTGCGTTGACTGCTAGAATGCACCCGGAACAATGGACAAAAAACTCTAATCACCATTCATTGTGATGCGGAAGAGATACACCACGTCTTGGAAAGGGTAAAGAGGGACGGAGAACATCATGGCTGGGAAACTCTTCTAGGATGGTCACCAACTGCAACAGGGATTTATAATCACGTGTTGCACCCGGTAGTAGTTGTGTTCAGTTTAACTGTGTTATGCCTATTACTTACAATTATATTATACATAAGATTATGGAAAGCGATAGTACGCCTCGAAAGGCTTTGAGAACTCTGTTTAAAAGATTAACAGGGATGCTTCATAAAAACAAAGGGGGGGACTGTTAAAGAATAGCAAACTGAAACTGTCTCGAGGTAGCCGCTTAGCACAACTTCTGTAAAACTTGCTTAGCATGAGTAGCTAAATTTGCTGAAGCCTTAGGCCGCACTTAGATAAAATAATGAACTTTTACTTAGTCCAGTAAGAAAAGGGCCTCAGAGCTGGTTCAAGCTGGGAAGATAAGGAAGGTACAAGCAGTCTGCATTCCTGTGTCTCACACTCCGAAAGGGAGGATGTCAAGGCTTTGAAATAAGACCAGCGCAGGGCATTAGGACCTTGAGGGGCAAAGCCTTAGCTCACTGCTGGGGCAGTGTTAATTGTTATGATTTGGAATCACCTCCTCCTTCTCAGGACCTTGAGAGACAATGGTAAGACGCAAGGAGAAACGAAGGTACAACCATCAGCAGAAACCACAACAGTAAAGCTAAGGGAGAAAAACAGCCTGCCTAGGAGCAACGATGAGAGCCAATAAGGAGCAGGAGACCCCAGACCAAAAAAATTACTACTGGTCTAACTACCGCGTGAGGGGTGGGAAACTTAATTGGAAAAAGCTATAATTGCCCAGGGATTTCTTTGTTTGGGCTCCCTCTTTGGAGGCACCCAGCTCGAGCTGTAATTACTGCATGTGCATCATTAAAATTTAATTATTTAATTTGCTTTGATTTGGCTCTGAACTTTCTTGCAGGAACCTAGGGTCAGACCCTGTTATGGTGCCCGGCGAGCCTCATTTCCATAGCAGTGACCTCACAAGCACAGCAAGCATCCATGGGCATTCCACTGGCCAATCAGGCCCTGAGGCTGCTGTGACCTCACTAGCACAGCCATCAGAAATTGGCCTGACACTGGACTATGAGGCACAGGGACTGCTCTGACCTCATATGCACAGCCAGCAGCCATGGGCCTACCACTAGCCCATGAGGCACGGATGCTGCTGTGACGTCACAAGCACAGCTGGAAGCCATGTGCCTGCCACTGGCCTATCAGGCACCGATGATGCTGTGATCTCACAAGCATAGCCAGCAGCCATAGGCCTGCCACTGGCCTATGAGGCTCTGAGGCTGCTGTGGCCTCACAAGCAAGCACAGCCAGCAGCCGTGCCCTGATGCTGGCCTATGAGGCAAGGAGGCTGCTGTGACCTCGCAAGCACAGCTGGAAGCCATGTGCCTGTCACTGGCCTATCAGGCACTGATGATGCTGTGACCTCACAAGGAAGCCAAGGCAGCAGCCATGGGCCTGTCCCTGGCCTATGAGGCATTGGGACTGTTGTGATCTCACATGCAAGCACAACCAGCAGCCATGCCCTGCTGCTGGTCTATGAGGCACGGAGGCTGCTGTGAGCTCACAAGCACAGCCAGCAGTCATGGGCCTGCCACTGCCCTATCAGGCCCTGAGGCTGCTGTGACCTCACAACAACAGTGAGTAGCCATGGGCCTGACACTGGACTATGAGGCACGGAGACTGCTGTGACCTCAGAAGCACAGCTGGAAGCCATGTGCCTGCCATTGGCCTATCAGGCAATGAGACAAATGTGACCTCACAAGTACAGCCAGCAGCCTTAGACCTGCCACCGCCCTATCAAGCTCTGAGGCTGCTGTGACCTCACAAGCACAGCCAGGAGCTGTGGGTCTGCCCTCGCCTATCAGTCACTGGGACTGTTGCGACCTTACAAGCACAGCCAGCAGCCAGGGGCCTGCCACTGGCGTATCAGGCTCTGAGGCTGCTGTGACCTCACAAGCAAGCACAGCCAGCAGCCATTGGCCTTTCCCTGGCCTGTCAGCCACTGAGAGAAATGAGACCTCACAAGCACAGCGTCCATCCATGGGACTGCCACTGGCGTATCTGGCTCTGAGGCTGCTGTGATCTCACCTGCACAGCCAGCAGTCATGGGTCTGCTGCTGGCCTAGCAGGCTCTGAGGCTGTTGCGACCTCACAAGAACAGCCAGCAGCCAAGGGCCTGACACTGCAATATCAGGCACTAATGATGCTGTGACCTCACAAGCACAGCCTGGAGCTGTGGGTCTGCCACTGGCCTATCAGGCACCGATGATGCTGTGATCTCACAAGCACAGCCAGCAGCCATAGGCCTGCCACTGGCCTATGAGGCTCTGAGGCTGCTGTGGCCTCACAAGCACAGCCAGCAGCCGTGGGCCTGCCACTACCCTATCAGGCACTGAGGCTGCTGTGAGCTCACAAGCACAGCCAGCAGCCTTAGTCCTGCCACTGGCCTAGCCAGCTCTGAGGCTGCTGTGACCTCACGAGCACAGCCAGCAGTCACTGGCCTGCCACTGCCCTATCAGGCACTGAGGCTGCTGTGACCTCACAAGCACAGCCAGCACCCAGGGGCCTGCCACTGCCCTATCAGGCACTGAGGCTGCTGTGACCTCACAAGCACAGCCAGCACCCAGGGGCCTGCCACTGGCCTGTAGGGCACAGAGGTCGATGTGACCTCACAAGCACAGCCAGCAGCCATTGGCCTTTCCCTGGCCTGTCAGCCACTGAGAGAAATGAGACCTCACAAGCACAGCGTCCATCCATGGGACTGCCACTGGCCTATGAGGCACTGCGTCTGCTGTGATCTCACCTGCACAGCCAGCAGTCATGGGTCTGCTGCTGGCCTAGCAGGCTCTGAGGCTGTTGCGACCTCACAAGAACAGCCAGCAGCCGTGGGCCTGCCACTACCCTATCAGGCACTGAGGCTGCTGTGAGCTCACAAGCACAGCCAGCAACCAGGGGCCTCCCTCTGGCCTATGAGGCACTGAGGCTGCTGTGACCTCACGAGCACAGCCAGCAGTCACTGGCCTGCCACTGCCCTATCAGGCACTGAGGCTGCTGTGACCTCACAAGCACAGCCAGCACCCAGGGGCCTGCCACTGGCCTGTGAAGCAGTGAGGCTGCTGTGACCTCACAAGCACAGCCAGCACCCAGGGGCCTGCCACTGGCCTGTAGGGCACAGAGGTCGATGTGACCTCACAAGCACAGCCAGCAGTCATTGGCCTCCCACTGGCCTATGAGGCACTGGTACTTCTTCCACCCCACAAGCACAACTTGCAGCCAGGGGCCTCCCTCCAGCCTATGAGGCACTGAGGCTGCTGTGACCTCAGAAGCACAGCCAGCAGCCATGGCCCTGCCACTGGCCTTTCAGGCAATGGCACTAGTAAATATCTGCATATATACATATCATACACAGACACACATATATATCATACATATATATATATATCAAATATACATCATATATATCATATATGTATGTCATGTATGCATAGCATATATATATCATACATATATATATATAAAATAGTAAATATCTACATCCAAGCTAATCATATTATGCCCTTTTTATGCACAGTAAAAGACTGAAGTAATTTTAAGTTGCTGCTTATTTGACCTGTTTTAAACATCTACTTTGGGATAAGATGAACTGAGCCAACGAAAGTCCTTTTGCTCTTTTCTGAATATAAAGGGAGCCTAAGATGACTAGACCAGATCTAGACACCTATGTTTCATCAAATACATCCTCCTTATAATAGCTAAAAAAGATGCTTGACAAAGAATGAAAACATGCATATAGGCAAACAGGTTGGAGCAGGAAAAGTTCATGTACCCAGCAGGTGGCAACACCAGTCTGGCAATGTCAACCACCACACTTGGATATTCACAGTCAGAAGATGAAATAGCAGTGGTGCAATGATGACCAGATAGCCTGTAATATGTAACGCCAACCCTGGGACATAAAACATAGAGGACATTGTGTGGATGTTCTCTCAGGGGATCAAAGAGATGCACAAGATATTCATTAACACAGAAGCCGTAAAAATAAAACAGAGTGAATGATATTGCCTAGGTCCAAAGCCTAATTAATCCATCTTCTTCTTCTATTTTTACAATAAGAAAGGATCTCTGTCTACTCACCATACGATATTTTTCTAAGGTAACCACTTGGTATTTAAAAAAAAAAGATATCCAAGAAAAAAAAGAATCATTGATATATTCTTGGCAAAAGTGAACAGGAGAAGACATAAAATTTCCATAGGCCATTAACCAGTTAACAGGTGACATGAAAGCAAACACTTTGTTATCCTGCTACGCAGCATCTCTGAAATAAGCAGAAAAGAAGAATCCCTGTATTTACATTTGATTCTAACAAAAAGTTAACTAGGTATATTGATACAGGTTATTAGCTACTAGATGCCATTATAAGTCACACCAAAGATACACAGCTAATTTCCAGGGTAATACAGAAAATGATTAGAAAATAGTTTTGTGTGTAATCAAGACTCTAGTGCCCCTGAGTGACATAGCAGGTTAACTGTTCACAGCAGACTGTGGACAACATTTTTGAATTGAAAGGCTGATGACGTCCTTCCCTTCCTCCATTGCTCTGTCAGAAACATTGGTAAAGACTGTGGTAAATATTCAACTTTTAACGTGCGCTTCAGAAATAATGACGGCAGCAAATGTGTTTACAGGACAATGCTGAAGAAGATCAGCTATTTAAAGCATTCCTTTTCCACATACATAGCCACGCTTTCCCCCCTCTCCCATACAGTCACACTAGGAAGATTGAAACAGTAAGGGCAAGAGTGCTCTCTTGATATTAAGGCATAAACCGGGCAGAGGGAAGGGTAAGATCATAACTTTTTGTAATAAATTAAAATGGACCCATTTCCTACCATTCCAGTCTCCACTTTTTATATGCAAATAAGGCAGAAAAGTGGTGATATTCCAAATGTTCTATTTCCTGTCCTACATTGACCTTGCTAGTGTTTTAATTTGGAAAGGATGACCTGGCTGCTCATTTTCCACAGCTCATTGGAGCCATAAATAACGAGGTCAAGACAAAGGACAATGCACTGAGCTAAAGAATCCAGTGCAAGCATCAAAGCAAGACAACACATGGCTGCAATTTATACAATATTTTGAGGCATCATATTCTGAGCATATTATGAATCTCTATTCGTGATAAAGGCTATACCAAGGAAAAAAGATTAAAAGAGGAGAGCCGTGGTTATAACAATGTAGAATGGAAGACGAGAGAAATCTGAATCCTAACATTTTTAAGATTACCATTGCGTGGTGCTTCTTTGATGATGTTTCTGAACTTAATGCAATTAATATGTAATTACAGAATACCAACGGGATCAAAAAAATCATTGGCCCATGAAAATACAGGAATTAAAGAAGAAACATAATACTGCCTTTTGATATTCAAAGCTGAATATGTAATGTCATTATGCTAAATAATCCTGCTGAACAGAAGAGGATTTTCGGCTGACAACATCTCTTTGCACTTCTGAATCTTAAAATACAAAACTCTTCCTATTACGATGCATAAGGAAACATTCCTGTGGTACTGTATTCACGCATGGAGTTCTCTGGAATTTCAACAAGGATATGGACCTATGCAAATCACATGCACACACATAAGCAGTGTTAATCGTCTATATTCTCTTCTTGTTTCTTTAAATAGAAAAACTACCAAGTAGAACTCCAAGTGTGGGATTCATCTCAGACAATTCTCACAGAATTACTGAGGTTGGAAGGGACCTCAGGAGATCATCTAGTCCAACACCCTTCCCCTCTCCACCACCCAGCTCAGAGCAAGGTCAACTAGAGCAAGTTGCCCAGGATCATGTCCAGTTGGATTTTGAATATCTTGAAGGATGGAGACTGCACTGTATTTGTCTGCTGATGATACAAATAGTCTTGCTAACAAGGCCTACTTTGGCATTGTACCACAAATATGTACATCACCACACACTGAGGAAGTCAGTGGTATGTCACTCGGGGCTCTATCAGAAAGAACAACACCTGTTTAAAGAGCCAGTCCTGGAGACCAGGGGGCAAAAGTTGCTTATAGCTGCCATCATTTAAGGACACTGCAACTAGACAGGCAGACAAAGTGGTGCTGGTAAGAGGAGTGTAAATACAAGATATGTTCTGGGTCTTTCTGGTTGATGACATTCTCTAAAAAACCTTCTACACATGCTGTAATCTAACACCCTCCCATCAGCTACTTATAAACCTAAAGGAACGGCATCTCCCGAGGGTCAAACCTCCCCTAGCGCTGCGGCGGGGGCGGGAGTTGGCGGCCTGGCATGCGGGGAGCCGTAGTTTTCACCGCGGCATGCCGGGAGCAGTAGTCTTCCAGCACTGGGCTTCCGGGCCGCCATTTTCATGTGCACGGTATGCTGGGAGGTGTAGTCTTCTCAGACGGGGCTACTGGGTGACCATGCTGCGCCTCTCGAGGTGGCGGGGGCGGGCAGGTCTCTGCCAGCGGCGTTCCCACCAGCCAGCCGCATCGTGCTCTGTGGCAGGCCAGGAGCTGTGGTTCCAGGTGCCGGTGCCTTCTCAGCCCTGCAGCAGTGGCCCGCTGGGTCTGTTCCTTACTGGACGTGTGTCACTCACGCCTGAGTCCCCACAGGTCACGGGGGACAGTGGAATGCCCCTGTTTTTCCCCGGTACAGGGCAGGAAGCATTTTCCATCTCTGGTGGTGTTGCAAGACAATCTTGGAAGCTCAGAAAGAGTGTTCATGCTCTTTAAACTAGGCAGATGAGGAGAACCTCTCTGTTTCCTGGGAGGAAATAATTCTTTAATCAAGGCCGTCCTAGAACTGCTAAAGCCTTAAAGAAACTGTAAATCAAGATGCTTTGTTTTCTATGCATACATTGCCAATTTAGCAAAAGAATTCGAGGTATCCCCTAACTGACCTGTCCTCATTATAATACAAGAAAATCACGCTGATAGGTCAGAAAGACCCACACCCGGGTGAAGACCCCTCCCCTGAGCATGTGTAGTAGTAAAATGGTGTGTAAGCAATATTACAGTTGTAGGTAAATCACTAACCAACCCGTGTAAAAGGGAAAGTTGCAAACCTTGCAATTTGTTTGTGTAAATGCTACTTGGAAAGCCGGGGGGGTGGGGGGGGTGCGCTTGATTTGTGGGAAACCACCGAGCAGCCAGGCTTGCGCAACTCTGAAATAAATAAGCAAATGTCTCTCCTGAGCGTGTAATTATTGGCTTAGTGCACACGGGGCAACGAATCCGCTTTTAGGACAGCAGTGTGACCGGGCAGGGTTGTCCCCAGGGGCTGGGGCTGTCCCTCTTGGAAATGGGGAGGGCAGGGAGAGAAGGAGGGGTGCTGCGGGCTCCTGGGAGTCGTAGCTTTGCTCAGGATTGGGGCCAGTTAGGCAACTGCTGGGAGGAGCGGCAGTGCTGGGAGGGCACGGTGCGGAGCTGTCCTGCTGTGCAGCACAAGGGAAAGTCGACTAGCACCGTTGCTGTCCGAGGACCCTGGAACAGCTCGAGAGACCCTGGAACAGCCACCCCACGGACACCGTGTCACTGCCTCGCAAGGCCATTGCGTTCAGGTACGTTAGACTACATCGGGCAGAAGAAACGTAAGCCAAAGGATCAGGGCAAATAGCTGCTTGTCTAGGTTTGTTACCTAGCGACGCACTGGCAAAGCTTTTCATGAACACTCCTACTTGATCGAGTGCATATTCATTCCGTGAATATTACTGCCAGAACGCGTACGTCACTGATCCTTTAAAGCAAGTCCGTGGCACTGGGGTAGCACGTGTAGTGGAGACTAAATGCAATAATACCTCATTTTGATGTCGTTCTCTTCTGCGAAAGCACTTGGAGCAGATGACAACATTTATCATACTATTTTGTTTATTGAGTGGACCCTGATACTGGGGAGAAGGTGGTACTGCACCGAAAGGGAGCACGCATGCGCATTGCGTTCCGCCGCGCTCACTGCTGCCATCGCGGGTCTGAAAAGCGGCACTGCACACTCATCGGCGTAGCGCATGCGCACTGCGTTCCGTCCCGCTCACCGCTGTCCTTGCGTGTCGACAAGGCAGCACTGCAGCCGCCGCCGGCCACCACTGCGTACGAAGAACAGTGCAGGCAGCCGGCGCACACGTGTGCGCTGCCGGTCACCGTGTTCACCGCTACTCTCCGCTCTCTCGGGGACGGGTAAGCGAAGGCGCTCGTCCACCCCTGCCCGGTGCTCACGGACCGGGAGCGCTTTTCCCGAGAGGGCTTTTCCTTCCTGGTGCTTCCTGGGGGTGCGGGGACGGGCAGTGCCGTCTCAGAGCTGCTCCGCGACCGGGGCAGCCCCAGCGCCTGCTCGCTGATCCCCGCCGCTCTCTCGGGCACGGGCAGAGCAGCCTCGGGGCGCTCGCTGCTCGGCCTGAGCACCGGGCTGGCGCGGCGGGCTGCGGGTCGCCCGCGGGAGCCGGCCGGCTGCAGCGCCGCGCTACGACCACACGAGGGCGCCATTGCGGGTCTCGCCTCCCCCCCCCCCCCCGCTCCCGCTCCCGCTCCCGCTCCCGCTCGCCCCCGCCCCTCCCGCGCTGTCCGTAGCCAGCGCATGCGCGGCGGCGGGGAGCAAGATGGCGGCGAGCAGGGTGGGTGTTTTCGCTCGGCGGCTGCGGGCGAGGGCCGAGGCCGCCTGGAGTCGAGCACGTGGGGATCCCGGTGAGGCGAGCGTGTGCTTTCGGGTGGCCGCGGGCGTCGGGCTGTGTCCTGCCCGCCGGGGCTGTCACTTCGTGGAGGCGGCGGGGCGGGGGGGCGGGGGGTTTGGACCTGGCGCCGCGCCGCGCCTGGTCTGCCGGAGCGTGGCTCTGACTCTGCCTTTTCCGTGTGTCGCCTGTAGGGCCCCAGTTCCTCCCCAGCGCGGGCCAGGGCATGCGCTCACCGCTGTGGACGCAGCCTGGAGGAGCGGGGCGGGGGGGTGGTGTCTGCGCGGGGGTCTGGATGTGTCCAGCAGCGGCACAGCAGCCTGATGCCTCCTCTCGTCTGGGACGCGGGTTCCTTTGCAGCTTTTCTGGGATGCGGGGCCCTTGGTGAGTTCCCTGCTGCCTTCTCTGGCGTTCTGTGCAAGCTCATAGATCCCTCCTCCTCCCCTCCGCCACCCTATCTGATGGGGTGGGAGACCAGTGGCTCCTCCCGCCGAGCTGACAGCCACGTGGGGCACCCCTATGTGCTCCCTACACATCTGGGATGGCACACCTGCCCTGAGGGCCCCGCAGAGTCCCACCCTTCCTGCAACCAGCCCCCCCAAAGCCATTAAACCACCCACAAATCCTGCCCCAACGCCCCTACAGGCCCCAAAACATCTCCGAGCCCTGCCTCAACGTTGTCACTGACTCCAGACCTTCCCCTGCACTCTCTCCAAAGCCCCAAACATTCCTAAAACTGCTCCCAGGCCCAGGCCCCGCAGCAGTGAGGCGTTCTAACAAAGATGGGGTGTGATCTGCGTCTCCGCCTTGACTCAGTCCCGCTTTAGAGAAATGGGAGTTTACAGTGCTTCCTGGTGAAGAGTGTTGGCGGGTGGATGCGCTGATGACAAAGAGATTTTTCTCTCTTTTCTTCTGAGCCGCCTCTCAGAAGCCTCTGTACGTACACGATGTGGCTGATCTGGGATAATCGTGCTGTGCACAATGCTTAAGGAGAACATTGCCATGAAATGGCGGGCTAAGGAATAGCCTAAAAAACCTAAAAGGCTCAGGAAAAGCCAAAGAGAACACCGTTGGGCTCTGGGAAGCCCCAGTGATGCTACAGAAAACAGCATGGCTTTTAGGCATCTCCTCAGAGCAGCAGCAATGTCTTGCTCCAGCCTATGGGACAATGGGGACTCTTAATTACCGCCTTGAATTACCACAAGTGTTGCGAAAGCAGAAGGGACTAGGGAGCACGCAGAGCAGGTTGTGGGCTATATGTCAAGTTTAAACAAGCAACAAGCCCCTCTGCAAATAGGAACAGGTTTAGCCCTAAGTAATAGATGAAGGTAGCTGTGAGCAATGTGAAGCGAAGCGGTTACGTCAGTCACCCCAAACGCCTCGGAAAAGCGTTCCAAACGCCCGATACCGTCACGGCCTTGGCAGTCTTTTTGGTTTGTTTGGCAGGGTAGCCCACCAAAGGGGGACCTCTCGAAGAGAAGCAGCAAGACCTGGGGATCCGGTCGTTCGTTTTGTTTGTCGCCTGTGAGGCTGGCATCCGAGCGTCAGAGGAATCTAGAAGCCATCTCAAAAAGGTAATAGGTTTGAAAGGGAGACGGGCAAATCGAGGGCTATCGTTCTTCCATGTAGTTAAAGACCGAGAGAGTTGTCAGTCAAGCGTGCGTCTACAAGGGTTTGAGAATAGTCACAGTAATACTGAAGTGGAATAAAAATAAGGTTTCACAGAAGATGGCGTTAGGTAGGTATTAGGCGACATGCCTGCCTGCCTAATAACCTAGCCCTAATTGCTGTGTGTAACGTTTCCAGACTGTTTACCCTGTAACATATGATGTAAAGTGCTGTATTAAGACCTTTCCTTTAAGGGAAAGAAGAAGGGGGGAAAAAAGCGGGGGGGGGGGGGGGGTGAAGACAGAAGGGTAAAGAGAGAAAGATCATGCATAAACCTAAGTGTTTCCCTGAAAGTAAAACGTGAGTTTATTACTTTTCTTACAGAGATGGAACCAAGGACAGCAAATGCTGATGAAGAGAAGAGACGGACAAGCGTTTTTGTGTGATTAATACCTAAGGGATGGGATGAAACGAGGAAGCCAAAATGCAGCGGACCCTCGATATCACCAGAAACTGCTACAGGAGGAGGCATTCTGGCACGGGTAACTAAGGTAACTATTGCTAATGACTGTTAGTAGTTATTTTGGCCTCCCAGAGGCAGCGCTGATGGCTAAGTAACCCGTTCCTACCCTGTGGCTGCTGTTACCTGCATCTGCTTTAGCTTTGCTTTGGCTGTTTCTCTTTTGCTTTGTTATTGTACACGCAGCAATGGAAAGGGAAAGATGTAATACTTACTTTTTTAGATTAATTGCCATGGCTGAAGTTGAAGAGACTAAAAAACGTGGGCAAGCTGAAGTAATAAAATCAAATGGAACCAAGTGAAAGCTGTCTCTGCCAGAAAGGCAAAGCCCCTTCCTCCTGGCGAGGAAGGATCGCCGTTAATAGCGATCCGAATAATAGATCGCCAACATATGACGGAAGGTCTGTACGCGTTAGAAAAAGTAGGCCATGTACATTCATTTCTGTGCGTGTGACTTGACGCGTCTGTGAAGCGTCATACTTTAAGAGCTGCGAGACAGCAAATTATTATCTTAGGGGAATGGTGGTCAAGGGAGCAGAGTTACCGTAGAGGAAGGGAGAGTTGGAGAGCGAGAGCACAAAGCGTCTGAAGTGTAAAATGAAAAGATCAATTGTTAAAGAATAGCGAACTGAAACTGTGTAGAGGTAGCCGCTTAGCACAACTTCTGTAAAACTTGCTTAGCATGAGTAGCTAAATTTGCTGAAGCCTTAGGCCACACTTAGATAAAATAATGAACTTTTACTTAGTCCAGTAAGAAAAGGGCCTCAGAGCTGGTTCAAGCTGGGAAGATAAGGAAGGTACAAGCAGTCTGCATTCCTGTGTCTCACACTCCGAAAGGGAGGATGTCAAGGCTTTGAAATAAGACCAGTGCAGGGCATTAGGACCTTGAGGGGCAAAGCCTTAGCTCACTGCTGGGGCAGTGTTAATTGTTATGATTTAGAATCACCTCCTCCTCAGGACCTTGAGACACAACAGTAAGACTCAAGAAAAACAGAGGTACAACCGTCATCAGAGACCGCAAAAAAAAAAAAAAAAAAAAGGAGAAAAACAGCTTACCTCAGAATGATGATGAGACCCAATGAGGAGCAGGAGACCCCAGACCAAAAAAATTACTACTGGTCTAACTACCGCGTGAGGGGTGGGAAATGTAAGTTGAAAAAACTATAATTGCCCAGGATTTGTTTATGTTAGGGTCCCTCTTCGGAGGCACCCAGCTTGAGCTGTAGTTACTGCACGCGCATCATTAAAATTTAATTCTTTAATTTGTTTTGATTTGGCTCTGAAATTTTTCTGCGGGAACCTAGGGTCGAACCCTGTTATAGTGGCCGACAAGCCTAATTTCCATAACATCAATTTCAGGAAGTCTCGATGGGTGCAACCCCCGGTTAGTTACCTGGCAATGGTATTTGGGGAAAGAGGAGGACAGTAGAGAGAAGAAAGGTTAAAGCCTCGTGGAATTAAGGCGCCCTCTCGTCGGTTACAACTTGGAGCAATTTTAGGAGGATTTAATTTCCTCCAGCAGCGTTAACATAGCTTTGCTGGTATTGGCAGACCACGGTGGAAATTACCGGGAGGGAGTCATGAACGGAGCTGGAACGAGGAGCGTGACGCCGCTTCCGCTGAACTGGGAGAAGCGGCCATAACGCCTCGTGCCCTCGGATTCCTGGGACGAGGCGAGCCTTTTTCAGTAACGCTTTCCACACCTGCTGACTCCCTGGGAGCACACCGTTAGAAAGCGGCGGTAAGGGAAAGTTGGGTGCCAGTAGCCCGATCCTTACGTCCCCTTTGGGGCCAGAACAAAAATTCTCCAGCTGTGAGAGACTGTTTAGCAGCGATCTGGGCTGTAACTGTCTTTGAGACTTTTACCCTTGATCACACAGAGGCAATGCAATCTCCTTAGTTCCCTCTAAAGTAGGAATGACGGGGAAATGAAGAGACAGCAGAGTATCGTCTATCCAAGTGGCACAGCGGGCGCTAACCTTAATGAGCGGGGGCGGGGGGGTTGCTGTGCAAGTGCTACAAGCAGTGGATCTTCTTGCGCGTGTCTGAATGGACGGAGGGGCAGGCACAGTTGTGCCAAAAATGCGGACGCAGAAGGTTTCTGAAAGATTAATCTCTAGCGGCTGCTTAGTCTAACTTACCTGTCACGGCAAGCCCGACTCATCATAGCTTCCAAACCCGGGGCTGGGGGAAGCGGTATTCGTGGCTCGCGTAGTCTCGTTTACCTTGCTCGTGTGCGTATTAGATCCGCTTTTGTGCTTACAGACAACTTTGGATTCTTACGCTTTTCTGCAGAGGTTTGATTTTTTTTTTCTTTTTTTTTTTTCTTCTTTCTTTGTTCTGTACTTTTGCAGGGCGATGGATTTTACTCTGCCTCCATCAACAGGCGCTGGCTGGCAAAGTCGTCGTGTCCCAGTGGAGACTCTTAGGCAGGACAGGAGGAGTTCGGATCCGCAGCCTGCCAGAAGAACGTTGCCCGGGAGGGGTTGTTTGAGCTCTAGGCGCTGGTGCGTACGGCTTGTTCTGTCAGATGCGAAGAGGGTTTTTTTTTTTCGGTTGCAGAAATTTTAGCTTGGCTTTACACCCTGTAGCGGTAGTATTTTTTTGTATTTATAGACTGTGTTAATCCTAGGTGTTCGGAACGTCGGGGAACGACTATATGCTGCCGCGAAGAGCTACAGGCTACTGCCGCCCTCAGGCCTTTGTAAGTTGTCACGTGTCGAGAGCGGCCGGGAGAATCCAAATGCCAGTGGAAAGGTTCTCCGCCTGGTCCTGATGAGGAGCCTTCGGCCGTAGGAAGGTTGGCTGCATCCCTACCGGACTTGTGAATAATAAGCCGCGATTCAGGGACTGGCAAAGGAGGGGGGGAATAGCGACCGGTAGCCCGGTCACTATGGCGTTGCTGTTGCTGGCAGGGCCACGAGGTCTGTGTGAAGCCTCACCTGCCTGTTTAGAGCTCTGTTTTGGTCTGTTTACCTGGAATAACCAGTGAGGCCTAAAACAGGAGTTTTCATGGCTAGATGGGTAAGCCGTGAGCCCACCTGTCTTTGCCTTGCTTTGCTGCTTAATGTCATAACGGCAACTTGGGACCGCAGAATAAAAACTGCTGCAGCGCTTCATGGAGGAGCTGCGTTTGCCCAGGTTAGGGAGCCATCATTAAAGCTTGGGGGGGGGGGGGGGGGGCGAGAGCTCTAAAACGAGCGTCTCCCAGTGACCTTGGTGGTTTGATTGATTTGCAGGATCCTGTTCTGAGGGCCGGCAGCTCGAAGAGGAGCAGCTCAGCCCGTTTTGTTGGTTTCGGTGATGCTGTTTTGAGGAAGCACGTAAGTACAGAAGGGGTCTGGGAGGGTTTTCAAACAAGATGGGAAAGAGTAAGGAAGATTTGAGGGTGTGGAAAAACTAGGTGCCACGGGTACTGAAGTTGTTAAGGGTGTTTGAGGTTAAGCGTCTGAAAGGGGCTAATGTGCACGGAACAGTAAAATACCATGACCGAACGCAGGGTTCCTCCCCGGCCTGGGCCTGTGCGCGCGCCCTTGCTCTTGCAGACGCCCTGGAGCCACAGGGAAACGGGCAAGCGGGCCCACGAGCGGGCTTTGGGCACAGCAGCGTGCAGCGAGCTCTGCGGGCTCGGCAGGTGAGTGGGGTCGGAGCGTGGCGAGGGCTGTTGCGGGCTGTCTGGATCTGGATCCATCCGGTTCCGCTCCCTGTCCCTCTGTCCAGCGCTCCATCCTTTCCTTTCTTTCCCCGTGGCTCTGTCCGGTGCCCCATCCCTTCGTTTAGCCACTCCTTCCTCTGCCCGGCTCCCCACCCCGCTTTTACTCTTTCCATCCTCTGTCTACTTCTCCATCCCTCTAACTGGCTCCCTATTGCTCTATCCGGCTCTTCATCGTCCTCTTCTTCTCCCTATCCCACTACCTGTCCGCTGTCCTTCTGTCCTGCTCCTCGTCCCTCTGCCGCTCTCTTCTGTCTCTCCATACTTCTCTTTGCCTTCCCAGCCCTCTGTCCACCCCTCCAGCCTTCTCTTTCTCTTTCCGTCCCTCTGTTCAGCTCCTCACCCATCCATTTGCCTCCCTCTCCCTCTTTTCCCCTGTTCTATCCCATCTCTCTATCTGAATTCCCCTCCCTCTTTTTCTCTCCCCACCTTTCTGGCCAGCTCTTCATCATTCCCATTCTCTTCCCATCGCTCTGACCGGCTCCCTGTCGTTCTCTTCCCATCCCCATTCCTCTGCCTGGTTCTCCCCCCTTCTCTTTTGCTTCCTGTCCCTCTGCCCACCTCTCCTTCCCTCCTCGCCCCTCTCTATTCTTCTGCCCACCTCCCCTTCCCTCTCTTTCTCTCTTCTGCTCCCTGGACCTCTGTGCAGCCCTCCCTCCATCTGTGTGGCCCTCTCTCCCTCTCTTTCTATTCCTTTGTCCAGCGCCCTGACCCTGGGGCCAGGTCTCTATCCTTCTCTTTCTTTCTCCATCCCTCTGCCACGCTCTCTACCCCTCTTTTCTTCTGTTCTGCCCCCTGTCCCCGTGTCCAGCTGGAGGTCTGTCATTGCTGTGTATTTGGGCTGGTGCGGCGGGTGCCGAGAGGCGGTTGGCGCTCAGCAGAGCTGGTGATTGGCAGCGCCCAGAGGGTGCCATCGATCGGCCTCGTTCGGGTCACGGACACCTCCGCGGTGACTCTGCCCGCGGAGGCGCGGGGCTGTGGGTGTGCAGCGGGGGAGCGCTAGTGAGCTAGAGATGCCATGGGGTGTGTAGTCGACAGCGAAGAGGCTCCCGGGAAAGGTGTCGCGGAGGCAGAGAGCAGCAGAGGCTCCGAGTCCTTGGGCGTTTGGACAGGCGCTCGCAGTAGGGCGATCTGGAGCTGCTGCTGCTGTCTGTCCTGCTCGTCAGCGCGGTCTGCAGTCACTGCCTCTTGTCTGCCTGCACACAGCCAGGGCTGCCGCGTGGTGCAGCTTGACTCGAGATCGTGACGCTGGCATCGAGCCCACTTTTCTGTCAGGTCTGCCTTTATGCAAACTGGTGTCTTCCCTATGTCTACAGCTCGACCCGTTGTTGATTTAGTGCTTCCTGAGGGGCCATGCTGTGCTGTCAACACCCCCGCCCCCCTCTCCACTGTCGCTTCCTGATGAAGGATGCTTTGAGCTTATCTTAGTAAGTGCAGTTGTTTACGTAGCTTCTGGCTCATTTCTTTCCTTGGAACTCCTTGCTCTTTGTTGTTCTGGTCCCTCCAAACAATTACTGCTTCTAGTATTATTAATGCTGGGCCGTAAACCTTCCAGAGCTTCCTTCTTTGAAGTCCAGGAATTCAAGGAGTTCCAGTATTGTTTGTACTTTAAGAGTAAAGGTCCTTCACAACTGATGTCTTAAGTATGCAACTGTCTTATCTGGGATTTTTGTTTTCGCAAGTTACTGTTTCTTTCAGGAGCCAGCTACAACAGTAACTTTGCTATAGTAGAGAAATGGGGTTACGTGTGTATGAGCAACAGCGCCAGAGTACACAGCAAAACCCATCAGCTCTGTCTCTCTGGAGTTTGGAGGTTTTGGAGGCCTTAGTTTTATCCTGCCTTGGCTGGACAGTGCTTTCTGAGAGTGTCTGTCAGAGGCGGAGTTTCCCTGCGGAGGACCATCTAGCGAAGGCTGGAGGTGGCTGGGTGCCTGAGTGAGCCTGCCTGTGCGTGAGAGCCGCTCTGACATCTTTGCGATGAAATGGAGCCAGAGAGGGTGACTGAAGCAGCACGGAGGGTCGGTCACGACTGTGGGAACAATCACGGGCCTTGGACTAGGGAGCAGTTCTAGCAGGAGGGCCGTGCGGTTGCCCAGCCTCTTGGTAACTGCTCTGGCCTCTTTGCAGGTGCCGAAGCCCAGTCGGGCAGTCGAAGGAGCCTCGTTGCAGCTGGGAGCTCTGTGGAGATGCGCGGCCGGCCGTGGAGGATGAGCTCTGACTTGCAGCATGGACGCAGCTAAGTCCTGGGCCACATTGTATGCGAGCGGGGCTGGGAGGTGCAAGGCGGTTGTCCCCTAGGTGTGGTCACTGGCGCCGCTGGCCGTGGCCGTTTGCCCACGGAGCTGAGAGGACCAAACATACTAATTGCCTGACCTGGAGATGAATTAGTGCTTGCAGGGTTTCAGATAGGTTCAGTGCAAGTGCAGCTTAGTGCAGTCCCGTGGAGTGACGCTTGCACATGCTCACATTTGAATGGTGGCTAAAACCAAGCCTCTAAACAGCAACTGTAACGCAATTCTGGTGTGTGTCTTCCTGTTCTGCTGTACTTCTGAAGGAAGGGAAAACTTAAGCTGTGGGCAGAACTCCTTGGCTTCTCTTGACTTTTCATGCTCGTGGGTGCTTTGGTGCTTGTTGCTTAAAGTTGAGGGTTTGGAATTTTTCACTTAAGGTTTATTGTTTAGTTTGTTGTTGAGGGTCTCTCACTCTGGAGTTACAGTTTATTCCTTTCTTTTGTGGGGCTCAGTCTTTATCAGTCAGCGTTTACAGTTTGCTCATGTAGTGATCAGGGTGCAGGATTTAAAATCCAACCTCATCCATAAATTTTAAAGCCTCGGCAACCACTGGGGTTCCAAGACTTGCAGTTTGTCACTTAGCGTTCAGGGCTTATGACTTGCTGAGAAATGAGAAGGGCTAAATCCTTAGATAATAAGCTGTAAGCCCTGAAGCCTAAGCAGCAGGCTGCAAACCCTCCTTTGGGCTTTGTAACCTTCCCCTATACCCAGCATTCAGCTTTGCGTGCTGACCTGAGCTCTGGATTTGATATGGCGCAGGCCGATCACGCTGAGACTGGCAATGTGACAGGTGAGCTGAGAGCTGTGGAAGTGTCTTGCAGGGCTCTAGTCTGGGGTAGGGCAGAAGTGCAGACAGGCGAGATCAGGCATTTTCCTCTCATCTCTGAGATGAATCCTAGCCCTGAAGGAAAAAGCAGAGGAGTAGGCTGTCGGCTACTCGGACAGCTGCCACGTCAAGGGCAGCAGCAGGAGCTGACCCTTTCCGACGGATGGATGGACACTGGTGTGGTGATGACTCTTCAGGCATCACAGGTAAGGGGAAGCATGCTGACACTGAGCTCCATGGCAGACTCTCTTCCAGGTGTTGTTTCTGTGCAGTAAAACAATAAATAGTTGCCTTATTCTTTGCACTCATGTCTGTGGTTCCTGCTGTCGGTTTGCCTGAAGATCTGTCTGGGGCTGGGAGCTGGTCCCTGAGTCCCTTGTACTTTGGAGTCCCTGCGCTTCCCAGGGAGCCAGGTGCTGTTCCCAGAGCTGCGGGGAATTTCCCTTGCGTTGCCTGGACCCCTGGGGCTCTTGGGGGTGTTTCCCATCATCGTGGGGGCAGCCAGAGCCCCTGCAGGGCTGCCTGAGGTCCCCAGACTGCTTCTGGATTTGCTTTCAGCACTCCACAGTGTCCCTTGTGTGTCTGGGGCCAGGGCCTATGTGCCTGGAGCTGGGAGATAATTTCTGGGGGGGATGGAGGAAGCCTGCAGGCACCATCCTGTCAGCTGCATTGAACCCTGTGACATGCCTTATGACCCCTCTGGTGTGCACCAAGGCCCTTCATTTGTATTTTGGTTTGTCCCAGAGCCCTGCATTTGCCCTCTGATGCCCTCAGGACCCCTCAATTCACATTTTGGGTTGCCCCTGAGCCCTCTGCGTGCCTTTCAGGCTGCCCCGGGGCCCCCTGTGTGTTTTGCAGCATGGCGCAGAGATCTCTGTTTAGCTTTTTCTCCTGCCCTGGAGTTTTCTGGGTGCTTCTCGGTATGCCCCAGGGCCCTCCTTTTGGTGCCCCCAGAGTCACTCTGCTCTGTCATTGCTTTTTTGCCTTTTTTTTTTTTTTTTTTTTGACTTATGTTGCACCCAGAGCTCTCGATTTGTTCTCTTGTCCTCTGCATACTCCCCTTTCCTCTCTCTACACCCCAGGGCTCTCCCTTCAGCTTTCAGGAAGCTGCTGGCAGGAGAGTGGGGGTGCCTCTGCTGCCCTGGCAGCCCCAGCTGTCCCTGAAGGGGCTGATGGCCAGGCCCCCTGCCCAGTTCCTGCAGGACCACAGCTGCGGGCCCTGGGGCTGGGATGAATGCCAGGGGGAGCTGGGTGGCAGGACGAGCCCCAGGTGGGGCTGAGGGCAAGGGCGGGCATGTGCTGGGGCTGCAGCCGCGTTTGGGGGAAGCTTGCATTGAGGCCGGACCTGGACAATGGAGCTGCCGCGGAGCACCGCCCACTGGGACCGGCCCGGCGGCCGCCCCGCAGAGGAGGTGAGCGGGGCCGGGGGAGGCGCGCTGCAGGCTGCGGGTCCCACATGTGCCGGGGGTCCCGGTGGCTGGGAGCGTCCCGGGCAGCGCAGCGCAACCGGGGCCAGGGATAGCAGTGGGGGCCGAGGACGTGGTGGGGAAGAGGGGTGCCCTGGGGCCACGGAGGCGGGGGGAGGAAGGGGGTGCGCCGGGGCTGTCGTGCAGTTTATTGCGCGGTCGGAGGAGCGCGAAGGGGGGGGTCTCCTGTGTCAGCTCGGGAGCGTGTCGGGGAGCGGGGGGGAGGAGGGATCGCAGCGGAAGCCCCAGGGAGGGTCGCGGGGGGTCGGGGGCAGTGTCGCAGCTGAGCCGGGGCCGGTCGCGGGGGTGGCGGGGGAGCCCCGGGCCGGTGCTGGGGATCGCGGGGCCGCGCTCGGGGCTCTGCGGCGGTTTCCGGGGGGAAGGGGAACGGGGGCGGGACGGAACGGAATCTCCACGGAGTCAAACCTCACCGAGCGCTGCGGCCCCCAGCATGCCGGGAGCAGCAGTCTTCCGGCACTGGGCTTCCGGGCGGCCATGTTGTTTTGTGCGGCATGCCGGGAGCGGTAGTCTTCCGGCACTGGGCTTCCGGGCGGCCATGTTGGTTTGCGCGGCATGCCGGGAGTGGTAGTCTTCTCAGACTGGGCTTCTGGGCAGCCATGTTGTGCCTCTCGAGGTGGGCGGGGGGGGGGGCAGGTCTCTGCCAGCGGGGTTCCCACCAGCCAGCCGTGTTTTGCTCTGTGGCAGGCCAGGAGCTGTAGTTCCAGGTGCCGGTGCCTTCTCAGCCCTGCAGCAGTGGCCCGCTGGGTCTGTTCCTTACTGGACATGTGCCGCTCGCGCAAGAGTCCCCGTAGGTCACTGGACACAGTGGAATTTCCCTGTTTTTTCCTGGTACAGGGCAGGAAGCGTTTTCCATCTCTGGTGTGACCAGGCAGGCTTGTCCCCAGGGGCTGGGGCTGTCCCTCTTGGAAATGAGCAGGGCTGGGAGAGTAGGAGGGGTGCTGTGGGCTCCTGGGAGTTGTAGCTTTGCTCAGGATTGGGGCCAGTTATGCAGCAGCTGAGGAGTGGCGGTGCTGGGAGGGCGCAGTGCAGAGCTGTCCTGCTGTGCAGCACAAGGGAAAGTCCTCAAGGAAATGTGAACAGCACCGTTTCTGTCCAAGGACCCTAACACAGCCTGAGACACCCTGGAACAGCCACCCCACAGCAGCACCAGGGACACCATGTCACTGCCTCCCGAGGGCACTGCGTTCAGCTACCTTTAACTGTGTGGAAAGAGCCTGCAGGAAGGAGCCCTGGCCACAGGTACAGAGAATCCCCAGTTGCCCCTAAGCATCTGGAACTATATGCATTTTCTTTACAAAGATGCCATCTCTTTGATGCCTTGCTGCTTCTTCTGTGTTGCTCGGTGCCCAAGTCTACTATGTTCAGATCCACTTTTCTTGCTGCCCTCTGCTCTGTCTGAGCTGCTCGCCAGATCAAAAGGCGTGTGCACCTAAGAACTAGGCCAGGGTGTCCCTGCTGCCTGCTGTAGGACAAACAGGAGGGCAAATCGGGACAGGACATGAAAGTACATGTGGATGAGAAACAGCTGCTTTAGAGATCTAAGACGCAGGGGCAACTGAGAGGAGTGAAAGGAGCAGGGGAAAATGGTGATGAGGAAGGTGTGCTGTTAGAGGCAGTACAGTGCAGGAGAGAGGGGAAAACTTGCTCCTATGATGAAATAAAAACTGACCTTAAGAGAGATTTGCTTTTTGCTCTTCAGGTTATGAATAGGCATGACTTCCTGAGAACTGTTCTGAGCATGCGGTGTTGCAGGTCACGACTGCCTGGGCAGCGATCCCCAACTTGTCTGCCGAGACTACGTGACAGCTGACAGCTGCCTGTGCAATGAAAGCAAAGGCCAACTTCTCAGAGGGAAGAGGCAGGCTCCAAGCAGGAGGATTATGGCAGGTGAGTTAATGCCCCAGAACCTTCAGTTTTTCTCCTTGTCCCCCCAGGACTCACCCACTTGCTCACTAGTTCTCTCAGGTCCAATCTATTTGCCTTTAGGTGTGCTCCAAGGCACTCTTTGTTCTCTTCTCCCTTCTGAAGTCTGTCTCTTTCTAGTTCCTACAAGATTACTCTGACATTTGGTGTTTGTGGGCCCTTTGGTAGCATCCAGACTCCTATGTTTGTCCTCTTGTCCTATTAAGTCCCCTCTCTTTTCCCTCTAGTCCCCTCAAAACCTCTCTGTTCGCCATTGGTGCATCCCAGAGCCTTTGCTTTTCCCTCTAGTCCTCTTGGGATGCCTCTGTTTGCCCTCTAAGCCCCTTAGGATCCATCTCACTGCCCTTTAGCCCCATCAGAACCCCTCTGATTGCCACACACACCCTTCAGGACACCTGGGTTTGCCTTGGGAGTACCTTGTGCTCCAGCACCCCCTAAATGCTCTCAAGTCCCACCACAGCTCCCGCTTGGGAGTTCTCCATTTCTCTCACATCCCTTTGTCCTCTTTGTTTGCTTCTTAGTGCATACCGTATCCCTCCATTTCCTTTCGGTGTGCCTCACACCCTCTCAGTTACCCTCTACTCCCTTCAGAACCCCTGCATTTGTTTTCCTAAACTCCCCAGAACCCTGTGTTCTATTGCGCTCCAGGGCTCTGTTTGCACCCTAGTCCCATCAGCACCCATCCTTTTCCATTTTGGTGTGCCCCAGTGCCCATTGTGTGCTATCTGTTCCCCTCAGGACTCCCACATTTGCCCTCTAATCCCCACAGAATGCTTCCTTTGGCCTGTGGGCTCCCTAACAACCCCTCTCCCCACCCTGTGAGCCTTCGGTGTGCACCAGAGACAACCTTCTGATGTGCCATCCTACAACCCAATGTGTGCCCTCTAATCTTTTCGAGGCTCTTCCATTTTGCAATCTAGTTAACTTAAAACTGATCCCAAAGTCTTCATTGTGACCTAGAGGCCTCTGTTTGATGTCTAGTCCCCTTAGGACTGCTCGAGTCCTCTCAGAAGCCCTCCATTCGACTTCATTGTGCACCAGAGGCTCAATTGGGCATGTAGAGTCCTTAGGACCCCTCTAGTACCCTCAGAACCCCTCCTGAGGCCTTTGTAGTGCTCCCAGAGCCCTTTTTTGGTCCACCGGCTCTCGTAGGACTTCTCTAATTCCTTCAATATCCCTCTTTTGGCCTTCATTGTGCAGGAGCCCTCCGTTGTCCTTCTAGCTCTCCAAGCACCTCTCTAGTCCCACCAGGACCCCTCCTTTTGCCTTCGTTGTTCCATATAGCATTTTTTTTCTTCCTTCTAGTCCCTTTACAACCCCCCGGTCTACTCTAGGTGCCTCTTTTGGCCAAAATTGTGCCCTGCAGCCCTCTTTTGGCCCTCTAGAACCAAGAGGACCCCTCTAGTCACCTCTGAATCCCTCTGGAGGCCTTTGTTGTGCCCCAGGGCTGTCTTCTGGCTCTCCTGACGACCCCTTTGGATCCCTCAAATTCCACCTAAGAACCTTTCTGGAGGCTGTCCTTGTTCCCCAGAGTCTTTTTTGGCCTTGTAGACCTGTTAGCACCCCTCCAGTGCACTCTCAAACACTCTCTTGGCCAAAATTGGGCCCCAGAGCTCTTTGGGCTCTCCAGACCCTAGCGAATCTCTCTCGTCCTCTCAGACCACCTCCTGAGCTCATCCCTGCTCCCCAGTTGATATTTTTTCAGCCAGGTAGACCACTTAGGACTCCTCTAGTGCACTTTGGACTACTCTTTCAGTCTCCCTTCTGTCCCAGAGCTGTCTTCTGGCCCTCCGGCCCCTTTAGCACCCCGCTAGTCCCTTCAGAATCCCTCCAGAGGCCTTTGTGGTGCTCCAGAGCCCTCATTTGGCCCTCCAGCCTTCTCAGCAGCCCTCTCGTCTGCTCTGCACTCCTTTTTTTGGCCAAAATGGGGCCCCAGAGGCTTTTTCTTTGTTCATTGGTTCCCTCAGGAAACCCCTAGTGTGCTCTCGACCCCTCTTTTGGCCAAGATTGGGACCGGAGTCTTCTGTGGGCACTCTAGACCCCTGAGGACCCCTCTAGTGTACTCTGGACCACTCTTTTGGCCACAATTGGGCCCCAGAGCTGTCTTCTGGCCCTCCAGCCCCCTTAGGGAACATCTAGTCTCCTCAGAACTCTTCCAGTTTTCTTCCTGGTTCACCAGAGTCATTTTTTGGCCATGTAGACCCTTTAGCAGCCCTCTAAGTGTGCTGTGGACTACTCTTTCAGCCTTTTTTATGCCCCAGAGCTGTGTTTTGGATGTCTAGACCCCTTTAGGACCCTGGTAGAGCCCTCAGAGTCCCTCCGGAGCCCTTCTTCATGCCCTGGAGCCCTCTTTTGGCCCTTTAGCAGCCCTCTATTCTGCTTTGGCTTCATTTTTTGACCTTTTATTTCCCCCCCACAGACCACTCCTGGCCCTCTAGAACCCTTAGCACCCTTCTAGAGGCCTTTGCCATGCTCCAAAGCTGTCTTTTGGGTCTCAAGTTCCCTTAGGACCCCTCTAGTGTGCTCAGAACCCCTCTGGAGGCCTTTGTGTCCCGGAGCCCTCTTTTGGCCATCCACATCCCATAGGAGCCCTCCTGTCCACTCAGAGCACCTCCTGAGGTCGGTCATGTTACCCAGTTTTGATTTTTTTTTTTCCCCTGTGCCATTTAGTCCCCTTAGGAGCCCTCTAGTCTGCTCAGAACCTCTCCTGGGGTGCTTGTTGTGCCCCAGAGCTGTCCTCTGGCTCCACAGCCCCCTTTGGAACCCTCTAGTCTCCTCAGAAGCCCTCCAGATTTCTTCCTTGTTCCCCAAAGTCATTCCTTGGCCATGCAGGCCCCTCAGCACCCCTCTAGTGCACTCTGGACCACTCTTTGGGCTTTCCTTGTTCCCTAGAGCTGTCTTTTGGCTCTCTAGCTCCTTTAGAACTTCTGCAGTGTTCTCAGAACTCTTCCTGAGCCCTGTCTTATGCCCTGGAGTGCTCTGTTCATCGTTCAGCTGCCTGAGTACCCCTCTTTTCCTCTGAACCCCTTCAGAGGCTTTGCTTGTTCCCTTCTGGCTTCTTTTAGTTGCTCTCTAGTCTCCGTAAGAGATGTCTAATCTGCTCTGGGTTCCTCTTTAGAGCTTTGTTGTGCTGCATAGACCTCTGCTGGTCCTGTAGAGCCCTGAGGAACCCCTTTATTTCACTCTGGACTACTCTGTCAGCCTTCCTTGTTGTGCCCCCAGAGCCCTGCGTAGGTTCTCCAGCCCTCTTAGCATCCCTCTTCCCTCCTTGTGCCAGTCCTCCACTTAGAAATACAGAGCTAGTACTCCCCTGGGGAACTACCCATTCCACCTACTGACCCCTTTTTCTGAGCACTCTAGGTACTATACAGGAAGTACCCCTCTTCAGAAGTACTCACATTACAGAAGCAGCCTTGTTCCAGGAGTTTATTTTGATATCTTGGTTTGCCCTAGAGGAAATGCTGTCCTGCTACAACAGCTGTATTATATGCAGGTCTGAACCAATTAGAGCACTGTGGTGTAGTGTTCCCTTAACAGGTTATGTTGAATCTTGTAGCTTTCTTTCTAAGCATAAGCAGAACTGATTTTTAGTTTTTAGTGCAAAGGCTAGTGCTAGTTTGGGTAAAAAAGCTTAATAACATACCTCCTGATATTATGGGTTCAGTATATAAGGTTTCAGTAATAAAGAAGATGGTCTGTTTTATCAAAGAGGTCCGTCTGTCCTTTCTGTGCTCTCCCATCCAGATACTGAGTGGAAGCAAAAGGCTTGCTTCTGCTTAGCCCTATGTATTTATGGCTGCCAGTGGTTTGCCCCTCCCCTTCCAAGGGCTTGTGGGTAGGGCAGTGGGTGAGGCTAGGGTTACATAAACCCAGGGTGTTCACACAGTCTCTGCTCTCTTTGGGGATAGTGCTCTGGAACTGCCTTGGGAAATAACAGCATTTGTGGAAGTGAAACTATCCAGAAAGACTTATTGCTGCATTTAGAGAAGCAAGGGCCATTCCTTAATGTTAGAGCAATGAGATGGCTGAAGGTGGAGTTGTGAGCATGCCAGAAAATTGCTTATAGCAGGCAGTTTTGGTTTTGTGTTGGTATCTTGGTGTGGGGTGTTCAGGGGTGGACGAGGGTTTCTGAGTGTGCAGTTGTATCCTCTGTTAATTGTCAGTATTGTTTTCTGGTGTTTGTGTGTTTACTGTGGAAGGGGCCTAACTTCCTCACTGGGCTCTTTGAACATGCTGATGCTTGAGGCATTGCTTGTGCCTCTGCTGGACTGCAGACAAGAGAAGAGAGCAGGGGTCCTGGGAAAACATTTCCTTCTACACTTACACCCTAGGTGGTGGTTGTGTGTTTTATCTCCAGTAAGGTGGATCTGTGTGAGGTATTGCTCTCATCAGCTAGTCTGGTTTCTGGCTCGCTGGATGTTTTGCTGCTCCTCAGAAATACTGTCAGCCCTGTTCAGGGAGAAACTGTGTGGGGTTTTTCTGTAGTATGCAGACTTGTAGAAGAGTCCAGATTTTGTATGAAGAGGGAAGGAAGCCTCCTCCCTTCCTGTAACTGCAGTAGGATGAGAAAGGAAGTCACCTCGTCGGAAAGCAAAGCGGACTGTGAGTAAGCCCATGTGCCTGAAGAGCTCAAAAACCAACCTCCCCTCAGCTAATGAACTCACCTCTCTTCTTGCCTAAGCCTCAGTGCTGAGAGAGAAGAAACGGTTGTACTTCTCGGAACCACCAGGAACCAATTTGCAGTCTTGCCTGGCAGCTCCTTTCTTATATCCATGCCTGTGAACCTAGTGCCACCTGCCCTTCTGTGGCTCTGCTTCTGACCCCTACCCTGGCTTCTGGGGCTGCCTACTTTGCTTCTTCAGGTACTATGTCGGCCCTTTGCAGGCATGGCTGAGGATTTCAGGTGAGGTAGAATGGGTGATCAGAATGGTGTTTCAGTTGTTGTAGGGCTGGTCAGCGCTACCTGGCAGCATAGTAACTTTGTCTTGGTTTTCCAGGTGCCATGGGTGTCCCCACAGCAATGATGTTGGAGTCTGGAGTTGGTGCGGCACAGGTGAGCACAACATCAGTGGCGCTTTGGTGGAGGGTGCTCTTCAGCTGGAGCTGGCTGGCATGGGGGTGATCTCCCGTGCTCTGGTTTGGCAGGCAATGAAGGCGAATGTGGTGACCGAAGGAAGATCAGAGAGGATGTGGCTGCCATTGAGGATGCCTCTTGAGGACCAATGGTGTGACGCACAGCACTGCAAAAGCTAAGGTGAGGAGCAAAGTGTCGATGTGTCTTGGGTGTGTGTGCTGACATACAGTGTAGTATGGAGAACTCTTCTGGATGAGTGCTGTGTGTGAGGCAGAGGCAGTGGGGTGTGCATGGCAGAAAGTGAGGGTGTGGTAGGCAGAGCAGCTCCAGCCTGTGTCTGTGTTGTTGAGTAGTTTATGGGGTGTGTGTTGTAGCTGTGGTATCTTTTGCTCAGGTCTTGATGTCGCTCTTGTTTGCGCTCAAGGAGCGTGGCCCATGCTCTGCAGCGCTAGCGCGGCAGGCATCCATTGTCTTTTGCCTGGCCCGACTCATCAGCATTGTGCTAATGGATAGCACCTTGTTCTGTGCAGGCAGCTAAAAGGGGTGGCGTGTCACTCTGGTTTTGCATCGTGGCCATTTGCAGCCATCATTGAGGCCTCCTTGGCCGTTCCTCTTCTGAGGCCGCTCTTGTTTTGCACCTTCCTGGCATCCTTTCAGGATTTTCTTCCCTGCATCGTCAGAGCCTCAGGTCTTCCTTGCTGGCTTCTTCTGCATCACTCTTCCCAGCTTTGCTGGCCCCTTTCCATCACAGGCAGTAGCGTCTGACTCTTCCGTGGGCTCATCCGGAGCATCAGAGCTGTGTGGTTGTGGCATTGTAGGGCTTTTTGGCTGGCAGCATCTTATGCATGGGAATAGTTCTTTTTGCATAGGGCTTTCCTTCATGTTTGTGTCTGTGTGTCTGTTCGGGGCTGGAGCTGCCTTGCCTGTGGGTGTTAGGAATGATAGTGCGTGGAGTGTGGCAGTGATGGGCTGGGACAGTGATTGGTCAGCATCTGTGTGTTCCATTTTACATTGCATTTTTGCAGATGCGGATTAGTGTTTGGATCTCTTGAGGGAGATGGAGGAAGGAAGGGGAATGCCGTAAGAAGGTGAGCTAGAGATTCCTTGTTGGAAGGAGTGTTGTGGTCAGTGGTTCCCTGGTTAATTTTTGCTTTGTGCTTGTAGGTGTGGAGCCTTGTGGAGAGCAAGTTGCTTGCGTCCGGGAGGAGCAGGGCAAGGTGAGTGTTGGTCTGAGAGAGGACGCAGAGCCCAGTGTAGGGCTGTTGTCTCGTTGGCGCTGTTCTGGTTTTACAGGTGCCTGGTGGGCCTTGGCGTGGCGGCCAATGGCCCAGCAGTCAAGATGGGTGAGCAGAGCAGGCAAAGGTGTTGTAGTGAGGTACTGTTGTGGTGGGGTGTGGTTTTGGCATCACCTCAAGGTGTGGTTGTCTCAGGTTTTGCAGGAAGTTGTGAAGAGGAGAAGTAGAGTGCTGAGAAGAGCCCGAGCAGGTAAGAGGGGGAGCTTGTTGGGTCAGAATCTGATGGCGTGGTAGGGTGATGCCGGGTTGCCTCTTGGTGATGTCTTTTGCTGTGCTTTTTCAGGTATGGTGTGGGCCTTTCCCAAGCGTGGCTGAGGATTTCAGGTGAGCGGATTGGTGTTGGGCATTGTAGGGCTGGTGAGCGCTGCCTGCCAGAAGAGTGGCTTCATTATTTTGTTTTTTCCAGGTGCCATGGGCTTCCCCCCAGCCAGGATGCTGGTGTTTGGAATTGGCGCAGTTCAGGTGAGCGGAGCACCCATGGTGCTTTGGTGGAGAGTGCTCTTGCAGGTGAGGCTGGAGCCAACTGGCACGGGGGTGACTACTTGTGCTCTGGTGTGGCAGGTGAAGGCAAATGTGGCAAGCAAAGGAAGATCGGAGAGGATGGGTCTGCCATTGAGGATGGCTCTTGAGGACCGATGGTGATGCAGAGCACCGGAAGAGCTAAGTTGATGGGCAAAGGGTGTTGGGGTGTCTTGACTGTGTGTGTGTGTGTGTGCGTGTGCGTGCGCGCAGGTGTGTGCTGACGTTCAGTGTAGAGTGGAGGGTGGTTCGGGATGTGTGTGTGCATGAGGCAGTGGGGTGTGCATGGCAGAAAGTGAGGATGTGCTAGGCAGAGCGGCTCCAGCCTGTGTCTGTGTTGTTGTGCAGTCTGTGGTGTGTGTTGTAGCTGTACTCTCTTTTGCTCAGGTCTTGATGTTGCTCTTGCTCGTTGTGCTCAAGGAGCACAGCCCGTGCTCTGCAGCACTAGCATGGCAGGCATCCACTGTCTTTTTGCCTGGCCTGACTCGTCAGCATTGCTCCAATGGATTGTGTCTTGTTCTGTGCAGGCAGCTAAAAGGGGGTGGTCTGTTGCTCTGACTCCACATCGTGGCCGTTTGCAGTCAGTCATCTTTGCAGCCATCATCGAGGCCTCACTGGCCACACCTCTTCTGAGCCCGCTCTTGTTGTGTGTCTTCCTGGCGCCCTTTCAGGGTTTTCTCCCCAGTGTTGTCACAGCCTCAGGTCTTTCTTGCTGGCCTCTTCTGCATTGCTTTTCCCAGCTTTGCTGGCCCTTTTCCGTCACGGGTCGTGGCATCTGACTCTTTCATGGGCTCGTCCAGGGCATCAGAGCTGCACGGTTGTGGCGTCATAGGTCTTTCTGGCTGGCAGTGTCTTCTGTGCTGCCATTTTTTGTGTGTGTTTGGGGGGGGGGGGGGAGGAAGTTGGGGGGTGTGTAGTAATGGCAGTCACCAGAGCAGAATAATGTATCTATGAAACTTCTTGGGGGGGTTTCAGTAAGAAGTAAAAGTATTCTTTTCTTTAAACTCTTTTTTGATTGAGTGGCCATTTGGGGGGATTCTTATTTAAGCCAGTACAGTGTTACCTTTAAAAAAGGATGGAAGGAGATGGTTCTGTTAGTAGGGGTGATGAATGGCTGGGGTGGGAGTGAGTGGGCAGTTGTTTGGTTGTTGGGTGGGGTTGTTAGTGTGTCTAACCTTGTATGCATGTTCTTTTCTTTTTTCAGGTTCTAGTTAGAATTTCTTAGATTTTTTTTAAAAAAAACAAACCAGACAAAAAACCAAAAAAACCCAACCAACCAAAGACCCACACAGCTGGGGTTCTGCTCCCAGCTGGGTTTCTTTTCCCCCCTGAGTCCCCAATGCTCTGCGAGGTGGTGATCAATCATTGCCTGCGTGGGTGTGGAGCTTTGGCTCGGAGCTGGGTGTTTTCTAGGCAGGGCGGTTTTTGGAGGCGCTTGGTCACCCTGCTACTGGGAGCTGTCCAAAAACCTGGAGGTGCACTTGCCTGTTTCTGCAGGAATGTAGAGTATGTGCTGGCTGATGTATTGGTGAGATTAGAGATGGATGCTGAAGAGTATGTGCAGGTGATGTAGAGTGTGGGCTTGTTTGTTACGTTTTGTGTGTTGTGAGGATAGAAGCCCAAGAGTTGCTGATGATGCAACGACGAGTGTTCTGCTCTGCTCTCTGCTCTGTGCGCTGTGGTCTGTAATCTCTGTGGTCTGCACTTTGTGCTTTGCTCTTTCTGCTCTCCGCTGTGCTCTTTGCTTTTCTTCTTTGCTCTTTAATCTGTGCTTTGCTCTCTGTTTTCTTCTGTCTTCTTTTTCTCTAGCATACCAGCTGGGAGTAAATAATTATTACTCTACAATTAAAATAAAAAAAATTATTTACTCCCAGATAGTATCCTACTCTTGCTAATGAATTCATTAAATATGCAAATTAAGCCTTCCCATACTTATTTCTTTTTAGACACATATACAAATAATAAAATGTGTATGCACTGTATATATACATACATACAGTCATACACATATACACCTTAGGCTTAGAGAGCTACCCTTAGCAGGTTACATAGCCAGTTTAGGGGTGACAGGGCAAGGAGTAAGGGTGACTACAAGTTCAAGGTAGCAGGTCAGAGGTTGGGGTTACGCTCAGAGCCATCAAGGCAGAGTGGGAGGGTTAGGGTTAGAGCCATTTAGGGTTGGGGTTGGGTTTGGGGTTAGGGTTGGGATTAAGAGTTGTTAGGGGTTGGAGTTAGGGTTTTAGGGTTAGGGGGTTTAGAGGGTTGGAGTCAGGGCCATTAAGGGTTTAGGGTTAGAGGGTTAGGGTCTGCCATTTAGGGTTGTGGTTAGGGCTGGTTGGGCTTAGGTTAGGGCCAGTTGGGGGAGGGGGATTGGGGTGGGGTTGGGGGTTAGTTAGTAGGCAAAAAATGTATTGGTAACTGCAATACAGAAAGAAGCACTAGTGTTTCAGAGTGCTGTTGTTGCCTTTTAAATAAGCTATCTCATCTTTCTGGGCTTTCTTATCTGACCTGAAAAATAGGAACAGTACTCCCTTGTATCACAGGTCATTTCAATGTGTAATTAAAGAAGTCTAGTCAGAAGCTATGATGAAAATGCCCCATACTTGTGACTACTGAGAAAATAAATTGTGTGTTGCCAGTTTCCCATTACTTCTAGGGGTTGAATCAGTTTCTTGTTGGGAGATAACACGAGTGTGCTACCAGCATGCCTGAGAGGAATCACTATGAGGCCATTGAGGTTTATCCTCTCTGGACTAACAAAGCCAAGAGGTGAAGGTGACTTGCTTTTTTTTAAGCACATTAATAGGGAATCTTGGAATGATCACGCAGATCAAGGTTGATCCCCCGGCTTCATACACAGCGTACCTTTTCCTCGGTAGCTTGGCTTTTGTGGCTTTCTGTTACTGCTCAGCTATCTCCCCAAGGTTGCTGGTGAACTCTTCAGCAGTGAGGAGAGCCATTTCAATCAGTGCCTGTGTGGCACAGCTATTCACTTTTCTCCTCGGGGCTCGTGCTAAGTGTCTCCTGCTGGCAGTAATGGCATATGACTGCGTGTGGCTGTCTGTAACCTTCTACTTTATGCAACTGTCATGTCCTCAAAAGCCTATACACAGATGGTAATCATCTCCTATTTCATTGGCTTTGTCCATGCACTTGCACAAGCTATCTCCACCTTCACACCCTCTTTCTGTGACTCCAGTGTTGTCAGTCATTACTTCAGTGACTTTCCCCCTATGATCCAGCTTTCATGCTCTGACACCTATAGCAACGAGATGGTACTTCATATTTTTGGTACATTTCATGGCATCTTCGCATCTCTGGCAATTCTAATCTCCTGTATCTATCTCATCTCCACCATCTTGAGGATCCACTCCTCCAAGGGCAGATGCAAAGCCTTCTCCACCTGTGCTTCCCATCTGAGAGCTGTCTTGTTGTTTTATGGGACTACCGTTTTCATGTATGTTAGGCCAATGTCCAGCTACTCATTGGACTGAGATAAATGGGCCTCTCTGTTCTATTCAGTGGAGACTGCGGTGCTGAATCCTATAATCTACAGCCTAAGGAATAAGGAGGTGAAGGATGCTCTGAGGAGAGTTTTAGGTCATAGTAGAGAAAATTCAGAAGAATTGTTAGAAAGAGAACTTTGGGGAAAATTTATCAAAAGCTTGATACGAAGAGTAGGACTTCCAAGGAAGACTTGATCAGCTTCTAAGGGTGAGATTTGGAAAGGTACTTAACTGTTAGAAGTGATTTTAGGTAGACTTTTAACTGGTTGTATCTTCAATTTTTATCTTGAAAGATTGTGTTCCTCTGCTACTGAAACCTGGAGGAATCCTTGCTTTCAACTTCCAAGTTCCAAGCACAAACAGGACTCCTGGCTGAGGAGCGTGTGGCACAGCATTTCAGTTCTCTGTTCTATTAGGAACGTTCGCCCTTATAGGAAAACCACCAGTCCATGGAGACGAGAAAAAGCTTTCAAAGATATTCAAGAGGAGAAAAGAAATGTGATTTGAATTTTATGGCCATTTCTGCTACGTCTTCAGTAAATGAAAGGAGTAGCCTCTTCCAGTGTAACACGAAGAACCTGAAGTTCTGGAAAGGAAGTCTTAGAGAACGGACACCTGTGTTTTCACCCCTCCCCCCCCCCCCCCAAACACTAGGGAAAGTAACTCTCCCTCTTCTGTCAAATCTCTCTCTTCCGTCAGTCATGACTGCCACCTTTTTTCCTATTCTGCCTGGAAACATGAAAAAATCACAGAAATTCAAGAAAGGTTTACTTCTAATTTTGCTACTATTGTAAAGTAACAGGAACTTATTCCTGCTTTTCACCTCTACGTATCATCAGTTAACTTGAGGCAACTGAGTGAACTGGTAGTTATTTTAAGGACATTGGACATAATTTGAAATTTAATCAAGCTGAAGTGTTCTTTCACTCCAAAAAAAGAATACTGAAATAAGATTGTGACTTACCAACTACACATCTGTCGTCAATGTGGCTTTGAGAATAAATGCCAAATCACTTCTGGCAGTTGAGAAAGTTGGGAAAGGCTTTGGCATCCTTTTATCGATTCAACTAAGCTAGCTCTAGGGATAGGTGTTCTATCACTAATAGATGTTCCATCCCTTCTGGCTGAGTTTATGAATATTGTCCCTCAGTTGGCAGAAGGAGTTTAGATCTTTATTGAGCTGAAAGTGATGGAATGAATCTCAGACAGGTGAGAGGTCCCTGCTTCTGCATGAATGAGGCTTACAGTCAAAGTGGGATGGAAAGAGGTCTTGCAGATTCCCTTTGCATTCCACTGCATGACTGCTAGGGCTTTTATTTCCCCGACTTCCTCTCCTTAAAGCTGTGCATAGAGATAGCAAAGCTTGTGTCCCTATGATCATCTATGGCACACTAAAGAAGGATTTTACAAGTCTCTCTTTGTCAAACTGCTGCCAGCATATTTTACACTGAGAGGTAACGTGACTGAGAAACATAATTATTTTTGCCCAAAGACACATGGCTAAGGAGAAAACTTATCTTCAGTATGTTATAGTCTGAATTTTGATCAAGTAGTGATGATTAAAGGTCATTGCTATCTCAGAAGCCATTTATCTCAAGAATGCTAAAATTAGAATATGCACAGGGTAGTAAAAACATTTGGACTATGTGCACTATTATCCCACTGGCCTGACAGTCCTAAACAGTAGGAAAAAGAATGTGACAGTGTAACCTTTTGGTCCTGCTATTTGTCATCCTTCTGTTGCTGCAGAGGCTGAAGCTCAAGGTTTATCTCTTGTTTCTGATTATTAAGTTTCATCAGATATGTGAAGTTCACAGTTTTTATACTTATCAATGTTGCACTGTCCTTATCTTGAACAGAGATGTGAGGTTTTTTTTAAGCCAGATTTCTGAGTTGTCCAAAACTGTCTTTTTCAGTGGACTGCCAGCTCAAAGGAAGGAAATAGCTTGAAAAGAAATCATAGACATCATTTGGTCATCAAAGAGCTTACCTCCACAGCAGTGAGTCACATCTGCACACCTTCTCTCTCTGTGCTGATGTTTAAGATATTCAAAGCCATCTAGAGCTAAGCCTCAGCAGAACTGGCAGCATGTTTCAATCAAGAATCAAAATCTCAAACCTAAATATGCTTTCTGACAAATATCATCAAAAAGAACAGATTTTCATAAGCCCTGCATTCATCTATCCCTTAGTCTCCACCTAGAGAAACCCAGACAAAATTAGGGAATTTAAAATGTTGAAGATCTGATGTCTCTTCAAAGCTACAGTTTGCTTTTCTAAGAAAGCCTTATGATCTACCATCTAGAATCCTGTTCTTCTTCTTTCCTTCCCAAAAATTTCAGTTCCAGTAGGAGATTTGGGAAAATTCCTGCCGAATGACTTGTCATGACAGCAATGCTAAAGTCAGTCAATGTGTGGTAGAACAGCATTGCCTAGAGTCAGGAGGTCCTAGGGGCATTTGGGGTTTCCCTGTTGCAAGCAGGTGAGGAAAACTCAATGAATCAAGAACAGTACTATTAAGAATTTTAGGAAAATTGTCAGTGTTCAGCTGGGACTTAGGTTATATTCCAGTATGGAGAGAGATTCAATCCCCGTATTTCTACTGGGATACCTAGTCCTTAGGTTTTTGTAGCGTAAAGCACTGGAGGACCGGCCAAAGTATGAAACTTCATCCAGTCTTTAAACAAAGCTGTGAAAAATATCCCGATAATTAAACTGGATTGTGGCTGCAACATTGATTGGCATGCAGTCATGCTTGGATTGCTGCTCTGATAAATTATAAAGCTCAGCTATGCCATAAGGTCAAGGCCTTGGAAAGGTGGTAGCAGTGTAGTTATAGCTCCGTATGGGCTACAAAGTCCATTAACAGGGCAGAGTAGCCCTGATTTCAGCTTTGCTGAAATATGAACATAATGGTTAGGCTGCAGCTGTGCCAACTTGGTAAGACCTGGCCTAGCTCCATGGACCTGCCACCATCCTGACCTTTGTGACTGCAACCTGTAAACATACAAATAACAAATCCAGATCCTGGCAGAAGAAAGTAAGAGAGTTTTCTCTCTTTAATGAAGTGGTGGCAAGCACTTAATGGCAACAGCAGCAGGAAAACTCAGCTTTTCATCTTTCCGGAGAGGAGGAGATACCACCAGATCATCCAGGTTTGGCTGAGAAAGGATTTCTCATTTGCTCGCATCCCTGTTGTGAAGGAAAATTGGCCATTTTCCGCTCAAGAATAAGTTGGGACGATTCACCAAATAAAATACTTTCCCTTTAGAGGGTGAAAAATCTCATGCTGAAAGGGAAGGAATCATGAACAAAAAGGGAATCAGTCATCACTGTAAAGGTTCTGCCATTTTCACCTCCCGTTAAAAATTATTGTTATTCTATTGGAGGTTACCAGTAACCTGGCTGATGCGCTCAAAGCTGAGTTCTTCTCATATGGGTGGCTGAACTGAGGTTTCAGTTCTTGCTGAGGTCTGTTTCTAGCATAGGCTTCAAGGTATTGCATATGTACAAAACTATTCTCTCACTGACCTGTTTCATCTAGAAAGATAAGAGTGGGTACCATAGATATCAAGCCAGTTTATTCCCCCCTTGAGCCAGATCTTCAGAAGTACTTGCCCATTTCAAGAAACAGACAACAGGATTAAAAACAGCCTATAATGGTTAGGTACACAAGGAAAATGCTTACCCTGCTTAGATACACAAAAGACCAGACTGCTTTTAGACACTGAGTTATCTTTGAATAGTTGGCTGTTGTTTATCTCCAACCTACCAAACATTTTCTGCCCTATAACACAGCAACTAGCCATGGACTACTTGGGAAACTGAAGAAGGAAATTTCTGTCTCCTGCCCCAACGAGAGTGATCAAAAACTGGATTAGGTGCAAATTTGTAGACTCTCCATCTGTGCTGATACTTAAAATTCAGCTGGATAGGGCCTGAGCAATCTGATCTGCCTGAACCTGCTTTGAGGCGGAGGTTGGACTGGATGACCTCCAGAAATCCTTCCCAACTTAAATTATTCTATGCTTCTATCTGCAGATTGAAAATGATCTTTTTATCTCTTAAATGAGGAAATAGGCCTACCTTCCTTGCATGAAGGTGCGAGATATTTTGTGCACTATCGATCCCAGAAATAAACTCTTATTTTGAAAGCTTCAAACATTTAATGCACCTTCATAATACTGAATAGCTTCCTTCTTCACTCCAAAGATATCTTACTGAAAACAAATCAGAAGATTTATCTAAATAGAAAAACTTCAGGACTTCAGACTTGCAATAGAGCCCCTCCCTGCTCCACCTCCCCAGATAAATGTCATTTGCTTAGATGTTCACAGAACTACGCAATTCAGTACTGCCTTTGGAGCAACATCTCATTCTTTTCCCAGTATGCTGCAGCTGGCCTGGAGCCTGTGAAACATATGAATGAAGACCCTTCCCCTGATTCTGGCATGAGTTTAAGGACATCTCTATCTGCCAGAAAAACTAGCTTATTTGTGCTACTTAGAGGGCTTAGAGGTTGTTTGACAAACTGTTGGCCTTCAGAGCAGAGAGCTGAATTGGGTTACTCAGCTGAAGAGTGATCTGCTCTGACCGTCCCTAGCAGGGAAAGTCATCAGTGGAGCTTAGACAGCAGAGATGTCACAGGCAACGCAGCCTTAGTTAGACTGTGCTTACGGTGGCTGCTCGTGTCGTGGAGCAGGGGCAGCTCCTGGGACAATGCCCATACAGTGCCATGTGTAAGATGATGAGTGAGGGAAGCTAGTCTGTTTGGGCTACGCCATGAAGTCTGCAATGTATCTGCATTGGACTGAGTCCTGTTCTAGCCTGGATTAGACTGACAATGTAATGGATTTCTGAATTGTCATCTAGACTATGTGAAAGCCGTGGTGTTCAGTGGATAGCTGGGTTAAGACTGGATGAACAGCTATTACTCGTCTGGGTTATTTATCTTTCTTTCATTTAGTCTTCTCTCACAATTTAGTCAGAAATATCTGAAACTTCCAGGGTGTTACAGGAAGCATGAAAATGTTTGCTTTCAGAAAATTTGTGCTTCTAGATCCTGCCAGAGTTGCTCTGGAAACTGACTGGTTATTTTTTAATAACACCTGTCAGTCTCAATGATAAATCTAGGGATATGGAATAATGGAACATATTCCTTCCTCATACACTACATTTACACATTAAGGGGTCTGAGTGGTTCAGGATGTGAAGAATGTGTTGCTATGAGCGATGAACCCCAGCGAGAGGGAGTGTAGCCTTTTATGGGATCTTTACTCGAGGGGGCTAACATGTTCAGCTGGCAGAGTCAGAGTTAGATATCTGTCCATAGTCTAAGCAGCTCATAGTAAGACGTCACACAATGCGCCTTTGCTTTAAATGACCTCCTTCCTCTTTTCTTCCTCTTCCTCTTCTCCTATTAGGAATGAAATGCTGGCTGGCTTCAAAAGCATTGCTTTGCACTTGCAGATCCGAGCCCTTCCCTCAGAGCAGCTCGGAGAGGCAAGGTCAAAGTGGAGTACCATTTGGATACTTGGGTCCCCAAGAGGGGAAAAGACAACCCGCACCACCGTGAACATGCCAGCGCAAACTGCACAACAGGTACGGTGACAGCAGCATGCCCGTTTTTCTGAGTAGGCTTATTCTGCCTGGGAAGGAGGTGTGAGCCGTGCCGGCGGAAGCACAGCCCCCGCCCCCGCCGTGAGCAGGGCTGGGCAGTGGCCGCAGGCTGCGGATGGTGCCCGTCGGGTCCCTGGCGCCAGGTGAGCCCTGTCTCTGCAACGGCCCCGGGTCCTAAAGGGGGGCAGGGCCACGCCACCCCGGTACCTGCCCGTCACAGACACGCTGCGATCCGATTGGCTGCGCCGCATCAGGACCGGCCCACTCGGCTGCTACGAGCCTCCTCATTGGCCGAGCTGCCCGCCGTCACAATGGCCCGCAGAGCTGGGGTCACTCTGCGGCAGAGAGGGCGGCGGCGCAGCAGCTCCTCGCGCGCTCTCTGCCCGGGTGCTCGCGGTCGCGCTGGCGGAAGCGAGCGTGGGCTCAGCGAGCCTTCTGGATAACTGGGCTCGTTCCTTTTCCAACTGGAATTGCGTGTGACAGAAATGAAGTCATGCTCTGCAAGTTGCAGTCAGGCCCCACCTGCAGGAGCTGGCCTAGAAAGGAGCTACTCCTGTGAGTAAAGACTTCAAGAGTAAAGGTGAATTTTGTGACTCCCCAAAGGCGCTGGCAGTGGCTAAGGAAAAAGGCCAGCATAATTGGACTATCAGCTGAGCGCCTGGGGATGGAAGGGACTCGGCAACAGTTCCTGAAGGCCGAGTAGTCGTGGTTGCCCATGAGAAAAAGTCAAACAGATGAGTAAACTCTTCTTCCCCAACTGTGCGCTGACCAGCCAACGTGAGCGGCAGCCTTCCTGGGCTGTCTCTACTACGTGCTTGTGTTCTGCAGGGCAGCTGGTTCTTGTGGGGGCTGCTCTCCAGAACGCTGCCTTTGAAACCTCCGTTCCTAAAACAAAGGCCGGCAGTCTCTCTTAGAATCTAATTTCCTTGCAGGCGTTACTGACGGAATTGCTCCGCCACAAAGGATGCATTTCCCACCCGAGAAGATTTCTGTGGCTTGGCGGCAAAGGCAAAGCGTTGGAGCTGGACTCCGCAACCTGGGCAATACGTGTTTCCTCAACTCTGTTCTACAGTGTTTGACCTACACGCCCCCTCTGGCCAATTACCTGCTTTCTGGGGAACACAGCCAGTCGTGTGAGTACTTGTGAACACGTTCCTTGCAAGCTGCTGGACAGCTCTGCAGGTGAAAGGACAGCAGTGACTCTGTGAAGCAGACTCTGGGTTTTCCTAGTGTCCCTGCAGGGGCTCCCTTTTAAGAGCGCATGCACGGCAGGCTCAGGATAGCTGAGGGAGTGCTTGCTTTCCTTTAATGCCCCGTGCTCCGGCGTCGAAGGAGGGTTCTTTCTTCCCTCCTGTGAATGATCAAGGGCATTGGGAAGTAAGGCGCTTCATGAATATTTGGCCTGTGGCTTTCCGGCTGCTCGAAAGATGATAAATTTTCGGAGGAGGGCATCACAGGTTCTCGGTGTTCCTTCCCAGCCGGGTTTCCCTAATGCACGACCGCTGCGAGACCTGATGTGGTCACTGCTGAACCGGAAGAAGAGGAAAACTACCACAGAGCACCGTGAAAGCAATATGAGCTAGTCGGGCTATTCCCGTGCACCTCCCTGCAGAAGAGGGCTTGGCAGTAGTCCTTCAGGTGCTTCGTCAGAAAATGCGTGCTAGTGCAGGCTTACTGGTTAATGCTTATGCGCACAGACTGGGCTGTTGGCACCTTTGGAGAAGAGAGCGTGGAACGGAGAGCAGAGACCGCACTTCCAACTTGGAGATTGTTGGTGCTTAAGGTTTTCCACAGGTACGTAGGTATCTTGCACTAGCCGGAGGTGGTTTCTTCCTTGACTCTTGACAGGTCGTGAGCAAGGCTTCTGCATGCTGTGTACGATGGAAGCTCACGTTAAGCATGTCCTGTTCTGCTCTGACAACGCCGTCGAGCCTACGGCTGTCTTCAGTGACCTTAGACGTAAGTCATTTCAGATGGCGTTCTTTGCAGAAACATCTGAATTTTCAGAGGGTTATTTCACGGGTGCAAAGGGCTTGGAGAGATTAATTGTTGTAGGAAAGAGAGCTTTTAGAAAAGTAGGTTTCCTGTCCCTTTTGAAGAGATAAGCATTGTGCCCTTTGTGTTTATTAGGAATAGGGGAGCATTTCTGTTTTGGCAGACAGGAAGATGCTCACGAATTCTTATGTTACACCGTGGCTGCTATGCAGACAGCTTGCTTGAATGGAAGCACCAGGTAAGCAGAACCAAGTTAACCTTGAAGTGTTCTCTAGCACTTTTGACGCCTTCCTTTCCTACCCTACGTGAAAACCTTTGCCCAGGGTTTTCGTAGAAAAGAAAAGCTCTTTGAAGAAAGAGCTACCTCTCCGCCTCGGCTCTTCTGAGCGCTGATGATAATTTGTTTCCAGCTTGGACACGTCGTCGCAAGCCACCACGGTCATTCACCAAATATTTGGAGGATTCCTAAGATCCAGAGGTACTTTTGGAAACTACTACTGTCCTTGGAACTGATCTGTGCCTTTGTGCCCGTTTGTCGCAAAGAGCTTGCGGTGTGCCAAGAAGTAGCGGCTCTCAATAATGTAAACGGGCAAAGTGAGTCTCCTTCCCGTTTTGTGAAGTGCTTCTGTTTGGCTTCCAGTAACGTGCTTGAGCTGCCAAGCAGTTTCAGAGTCCTATGAGGCCTTCCTCGATATCCCGTTGGAGATAAAGGTAAGACGTCTTGGAGCGGTGGCTGACGATGCCGTCGAAGGCCCCGAGCTTTCGGGGGCTGTTCTTTCTTTTTGTGGCTTTCTAAACTCGACGGAGTTCACGTAGGCATGTATGCTGTTCACGGCAAAAACGCTTGGTGGAGGCTGGGAGGTGGATTGGACTTGGTCCTCCTCTGGAAGCCCCGTGAATGGTCTCCGTGTGTGTGGGGGTTTAAGCCAGAGAGAGAGCAATTAGCGTATCTCCGCACGCATGCTCGTCCTATGATACTTCCCAGTTTTGGACTACCCCGATACACTTCTGATTGGTACGCGATGGCTTTTTTTGCTCTTGTGATTTACGCAAAGGCGTACCACAGATAACTTGATTGTGCGCTACCGCAGACAGGTAGCTCTTGGTACCAAAGTACAGTCCTTTTCAAACAAGGTCAGTGTTCAGCATACTCTGCTTCTGCCGCCTCCTTCGCGGTGTTCGCTGCTTCGCAAGTAGGTCTCCCACGTGTGCACGAGGGAGGCCCTGCGGCAAAAGAGGAGTTGCGGGTTGGCATTTGAGTTTCCAGCAACTCAGTGCCCTCCTTTCTTCCTCCTCCAGGCAGCCTCCTCTGTCCCCGGGGCGCTCGAAGAATTTGTGAGACCTGAGCTGCTGGATGGTGAGAATTGCTACAAATGTAGCAAGTAAGTAGTCTTCCTAATGCCATCGGACTAGGAGATAGTGGCCGAACCCATTGTCCGCCTCGGAGCAGCTTTGGGTTGTGCAGCTAATGAACCCTGAAGTCACCCAAAGCTTGGAAAAGAGTACATTTGCTTCTTAGAGCGGAATCGGTGTCATTCTGTTCAACTAGTTGGAAATCTTTGATAAGAAGCGCAGGCGCTAGCTCGCATTCCGGAACCACGCTCCGGTGAGAGAGTCACGTTCCTGCTGCCTTGCGTGTTGTTGGCAAGCCTTACTTTTGGGCCCAGCAAAGATACGTGCTCAGGCATTTGCTTGGCTACCGAAAGACAACGTTCCCGCTCCTTATCGAGCTGGCCTCCTACATCCTGCCAGGTTCTCTGCAGGAGCAAGGCTGAAATGCAGGGTGTGGCTTTAAGGAAAGAAGCCCCGTCTTAGGCAAGGAAATACCATTCAGCTAGGATGAGCGTGAGAGAGACATGGAAACTTGCTTGACTTTTGGCGTGAGGGGGAGGGGGGAAGATGCCTTGAAACAATTGCCTGTGCTTGCTTTGAAGGTGTGAAAAGATGGTTGCTGCGTCCAAGAGGTTTACAATACATCGCTCTTCCAACGTTCTCACCATAGCCCTGAAAAGATTTGCCAACTTCACTGGTGGAAAGATTAGCAAGGTATCTATGCAAGTGTAATGCCTTCTTGGGAAGGGAGATTTCCCAAGGCGGAACGCTCTGTTCAAAGTTGTTAATGTCGGCCGACTGTAACCATAGCGACAGAAGATGTCTAGGCAAAATCAGCGCAAGAAGTAGGTCTTACTCTTTCTCTTCCGGTAACAGCAAAGCTCCCGTGTGACGATAAGCGTATGCTCCGCTCTGAAAGAGCTGGTTTTGCATTGAGCAGTTCTCTGCAACGGAAGCAATTAAATGTTGTCTCTGGGAAGACCGATTTCTGAGGAGGCAAAACATGTCTGTCTAAGCTTCCAGCCCACATTCTTAGCAGTGTTCTTCCCCGGCTCTTTCACGAAGTGTTCCCAGATGAGTTTTGAATCCTCTTGCTCTGTCTTCAGGATGTGGAATATCCAGAGTATTTGGACCTGCGAGCATACATGTCTCAGCCAGTTGGAGAACCAGTCCTCTACGCCTTATATGCAGTCCTGGTGCACAGAGGTGCCAGCGGTCGTGCAGGACACTATTTCTGCTTCACCAAGGTAAGCATCAGCTTCATTTCTTGCAGGGCAGAATCTGTGCTGGTGAAGAGAAACTTGTCCCAGCATGTTACTGACAACCATTGTTTTGAAGGGGAAAGAGCTCGTTACCTGTCTCCTTTGACTAGTCTTGGTGTCTCCTTTGTCTGCTAGTGTTCTGTCTGGGTTTTCCTGTAGAGAGCACACTCTAGAGTTGCTCTAAAGGCATCGTTGCCTTTCTTTGCAGGCCAGTAATGGACTGTGGTATGAGATGAATGATGCCTCGGTAGTCCTTTGCGACCTCCAAACTGTTCTCAGTCAGCAGGCGTATTTACTTTTTTATATCAGGTAAGAGCAAGTATTCAGATGGGTTTGGGGTACCTTTCCCTTTCGCGCTGCTGAAACCTCTCTTCTGCTCCTCTGACGTGTTTTTCCTTCTGTCCTGGGCGGAAAGGACTATTGGTAGAATTGCGTTCTGTCCAGTCTGGAATTCCCCATGTCACGCAGTGTCTTTCATTGCTTGGCCTTCACCTGCTGCACTTGCGTAACTTGCTACGTACGTGCTCTGTGGAGCTGGCGAATGCCATAAAGGAGGAGAAATTCAGGCCAGAGGTGGTGTAAGGATGAGTTCTTGCTCTGCAAGGGACGGCCGTGGTAGGAAGAGCAGCATCTAATTTTCAGCTTGTAGTCTTGGTTACGTTCTCAGTATGACGTATCAGCTGCTCCTAGATGATGGCAGGATGGGATTCAGCCCAAGAGGAGGCTGACAGGGCATGTCTCAACTGAGATCACTGTTGTTTCCCAAGGTGCGATGGTGAGACACTTGGAGAATGCACTTCTGACGCGCCCGTGCCATCTTATCCCCCTTCGTGCCTTGGTCAGCCGGGGGCTAATAAGAAGGGGGCTGGATTTCTGAGACCGCAGCTTGCTCCTCGTATGCTGAAGGTAACGGGGAGGGGGGAAGAGAGGGAAGGAGAGAGGCACCAAATGGGTAGTGGGAATTGTCTTTTTCTTCCTTTTTTTTTTTCCTTTTTTGGTAGCGTCTGCATTGTATTTTCCCTCCCACCCTGCAGCTTTCTTCACAGCTCTCCTGCTGCAGCCGGAATCACTCAAACAGTGGCTGCTGCTGAATTGCGTGCAGCCCTGCTGCTTCTTTACTTGCAGCTCCGCTTCCTGAAGCACAGCGAGACATTGGAAGTAGAGCCTAGTCATGCTCAAATCCTGGGGGGAAAAAAAAGGGAAAGACTGCTTGGTTTATTTTTAGTGCTGTCACTTGAGCTGAGACAGCAAAACCAGAATGGCTTATTCCTGAGCACTGGAACAAGTATGCTGGGGGTTTCAGGGAAAGTTGAAAGGGGAAAAATGGACGCAGGTACATAGCTAGAGACAGAGAGAGAGAGCGCGAGAGAGAGAGAGCGCGCAATTTGGGGCCATCCTTAATCCGTGCTCAGCTCTTTGGATGGGCTTTCAAAAATGATGCTCATTTGCTTCCAGTCGGCCAAAAACCAAAAGTAGGAATGAACAACACTTGCTGGCCTTGCACTTCGAATTAAAGCAGAGTGGGGCATTTTTTGTTGTTTTTTTCCTCTTCATCTCCTGAGGCAATCTGTGGGACTCCCTGGTAGGAGGGGTTTGTGTTTGGGGCTTCTCCAAGCTGTGTGTTTGCACATAGCCATCTCACGATCTCTTCTTTTGAAATACAGAGCTCAAGTCATTTAAAGAGAAACGGAGCCCTGAAAGAGGATCCCAATACCATTGGCGTCACAGAAATGGGCGGTGATTCCCACAAGAGGAGGTGCTCTCGCAGGCTGGAAAGAAACAAGCGAAACTGCCACCTGCAGCAGTATTGCCCTGGAAGCAGGCGCACATCTTCCCGTAGTGACAGAAACTGCCTGGATAAGGGCAGAAGCTCCGGAAAATGTCCTCCTTACCGATCCCGAAGCAGAGGACGAACAGAGCAAGAGAGGTCACACGAGCATTCTTGCAAAAGCAGGTGGCTCCACCTGTCATCACACGCCAGAGGGGAAGGCGGGCATCACTTCAGCAGCCACCAAGCAGACGCGCGCCGCTGTCCAGTCCCGGAGCAGCAGTCTGAAAACTATTCTCCTCAACGACGAGCACCTTCAGCTGTGTCAGTTCCTTCCGGTTTTGAGGGCTCTTCCCGGAAGGCTGAAAAGCAAAGAAACAGAAAAAGAGGACATCCCCACGCCGGAGGGAGCGACAACAAAATAGAAGGGAAACGGAGAAAGACCGAGAAAAGAGATTTCCGCAGTTCCTCTTGTTCTTCTCTGGCTGTTCCTCCTGTCCGCCCAGTTGGCTTTAAAGAGCTCTCAATAGTGCGGCGTCTGTCTGGAGATCACGTGGGTAGGTCGATCAAGTGAAGGCAGGAAAGATACTGCTGAGCTGTGCTAGCACTTCAGAAGGGGACTGCTAACGGTGCTGACTGCTGCTTGGAATACGCAGGGGTAGAAGACACCGCTCTGGAATAAAGCTATTAGATGTTTATTACCTTGAAATCCCCAAACCACAAGGGGAATCCCAGGAACCTTGCAGGCAGGTGACCGGGCTGCCCCAGGCACCATAGAGCATCGGCCCCTGGCGACGTTCAGGGGGAGGGGGGGTGGGGGTTTAAGGCGAAAGAATAGGCTACAATGTGGCGTAGTGTGCATGCGCTGCAGATAACAAGGAGAGCGGTAATTCTTTAGATGTACAGATAACAAGGGAAGCAGTAATTCTTTAGGAATACGTGAGTCCAGGTTGATGCCTGTGTGGTGCACCTAAGGGTCGCGACCCGCCGTTCCCCTTGGAGTCTGAACACCAAGTGTTTTGGCAGCTGCACTAGTTGGCCGGTCAACATGCTCCTGTCTCCTCGCCAATATTCCACTTTTATTTACCCACTAACGAGACCAATTTACCCACTAACGGGACCATACAGTTAGAGGCACATGTGCACACGGTTCTGGATCAGGCTACGAGAATGATTGTTTTCTTTGGCACCTCTTCCAGAACTAGCCTCAATTAATGATGTGTGTACAAGCCAAGACCTAATGTCCGCTCGACCTCTGAGGGTGTGCGTTTCTTAGTAAGGCAGACGTTCAGAAATTACCGCAGAGCAGCTGCAAATCATCCCCTGCAGTAGACTTGATAAAATACAGTCCCATGTAGGCATCGAGTGCCACATCTGTTTTTTCTGTTCTTAACTTGCCCCTTTCCTTCCGACAGTATGATTTGGATTTCTCTGCACTCCACATGGACAGTCACAAGCGTAAGAGCAAGAAGAAAAAGAGCAGACCCATCAAGAAGCTGGAAAGCTGCTTGGAATGCTCAGATCCTCCTTTCCGGAAGTACCCACGGGAGGAGAAGGGAGACGGCCATCCTCCAGACGGCTCTTTATGGGAACAATACAGCAACCATGGCAGTAAACAACTCCACGGGGCGGGCAGCCTTCAAGGGCTTGCGTCAGGAAGGCTGTGCAGTATGCCCTGGCTTCCAAATATTCTGCCTCAATTGAAAGAGACACAAGTTTTCCTCGTGTGTGTGTTTCCAGTTTTGAATGGTCACTAGGAAAGAAGGCAAAACTGCCACCAAATGTCACGTCCCTAAGGTCTACCGTGGGTCAGGAGAGCAGGTAGCTGTGTCCTGCTCTTCTGCACAGTACGCCCGTCCTAGCACGCAACGGACAGGCGGTGGCTTTTCCTGGGAGGCTTTTGGAAGCCTCCCTCTCGAGGTCGCTGCAGTCCCGGAGTCACAGCGCACGTCAAGCTGCGGGCAGGCTCAGGTCTTTGCTGTTTAGAAAGCAAACCACTGAGCAGATGGGTTTGTGCTGAATGTCATGACAGGGAGTGAGCCTGCTTCCTTTTGTCGTTCAGCTGCAGAGCTTGAGGACGGGAGCCGTCAAGACTGACTAACCTTACCATCTACACCACCACTTACCATCCAACCCAACAGAGAGCCGTTCTCCAAACAATGCTAACCAATCCGAGCTTGAAGAGTGTTCTCAGAGCAATAAAGTTGCCGTCAAAACAAAACGCAGTCCTTGGCAGTGCTTCAGATTTCTGTGCGGAATTTCACCATGAAAAGCAGAAATGCTTTTTTCCCAGTCCTTTTCCCTTAGGCGTCCTTTTCTAACAGGTGCCGGTAATGCCGATGGGCGGCAGAGATCGCGCTGGCACACGGGGCCTGGCAGTAGCCAAGGCGCGAATGGGGCGCCGCAGGAGCGCCCGGCAGCAGTGTGGCAAGCAAGTCGCTCTGTTGCTCGGGCAGGTGAAGTGTCAGCACGGCTGCTCAGAAGCTGCTAGCGCTTCCCTGGGCCTGGGTGGCGGGAGCGAGGCTGAAGGGAACTAGTGATGTCTAGCAACTGCCTAAGGTAAAGGGAAATCGGCGGAGGCCCAGCTGGAGAATGACGGGGTGTGTTGGGGTGCAGGGCTACTCACAGGCAGCTGGTGCTGACAACACAGCCCCGTGCGGCCATCGCAGCCAAAGCAGAGGTGCCAGACACACCAAAGTGGGGAAGGGATGCAGCGAAGTGGGGCCCAGCAGGGACAGAGGGGCTGTGCCACGGCCAGAGTGAATGGCAATGTTCGGGGGAAGGCGATTTCTGTCAGCTTATGCCTGATAGAGCATGCTTCCCTTGTTAAAGAATAGCGAACTGAAACTGTCTAGAGTATGTTCTAAGTATGCCAAAAAAAAAAAAAGCTTTGAAAGTCTTAAAAAAAAAAAATGCTCAGTGATATCAATCCGCACCACCTGAAATACAAGTGCCTGGTATACAGCCTGGGGACGAAGTTTTAGTTAAAGTATTTCCACAAAAATCCAAGTTAAAACCTGAATGGAACAGTCCATATACTGTCATACTATGTTCTTCTTTTGCTGTGAAAGTTGAACTGTACTTGTATATGTTGAAAAAGGATGTGTCTGTGTAAGAACACTTTGTAATCTTACAGAGAGCAGTGTTGTAGATACAAGTAATCACTCAAACATTTGTATTTGTAGCTTTACCCCAAATTATGGGATGCAACTGTTACAATCTAATTATACATTGAGCCAAAATTTACTCCCTATCCCCATTGGAATGAATCTTATGCTAGTAAAGAAACTACTACAATGCGATGATTTGCGTTGACTGCTAGAATGCACCCGGAACAATGGACAAAAAACTCTAATCACCATTCATTGTGATGCGGAAGAGATACACCACGTCTTGGAAAGGGTAAAGAGGGACGGAGAACATCATGGCTGGGAAACTCTTCTAGGATGGTCACCAACTGCAACAGGGATTTATAATCACGTGTTGCACCCGGTAGTAGTTGTGTTCAGTTTAACTGTGTTATGCCTATTACTTACAATTATATTATACATAAGATTATGGAAAGCGATAGTACGCCTCGAAAGGCTTTGAGAACTCTGTTTAAAAGATTAACAGGGATGCTTCATAAAAACAAAGGGGGGGACTGTTAAAGAATAGCAAACTGAAACTGTCTCGAGGTAGCCGCTTAGCACAACTTCTGTAAAACTTGCTTAGCATGAGTAGCTAAATTTGCTGAAGCCTTAGGCCGCACTTAGATAAAATAATGAACTTTTACTTAGTCCAGTAAGAAAAGGGCCTCAGAGCTGGTTCAAGCTGGGAAGATAAGGAAGGTACAAGCAGTCTGCATTCCTGTGTCTCACACTCCGAAAGGGAGGATGTCAAGGCTTTGAAATAAGACCAGCGCAGGGCATTAGGACCTTGAGGGGCAAAGCCTTAGCTCACTGCTGGGGCAGTGTTAATTGTTATGATTTGGAATCACCTCCTCCTTCTCAGGACCTTGAGAGACAATGGTAAGACGCAAGGAGAAACGAAGGTACAACCGTCAGCAGAAACCACAACAGTAAAGCTAAGGGAGAAAAACAGCCTGCCTAGGAGCAACGATGAGAGCCAATAAGGAGCAGGAGACCCCAGACCAAAAAAATTACTGTTGGTCTAACTACCACGTGAGGGGTGGGAAACTTAATTGGAAAAAGCTATAATTGCCCAGGGATTTCTTTGTTTGGGCTCCCTCTTCGGAGGCACCCAGCTCGAGCTGTAATTACTGCATGTGCATCATTAAAATTTAATTATTTAATTTGCTTTGATTTGGCTCTGAACTTTCTTGCAGGAACCTAGGGTCAGACCCTGTTATGGTGCCCGGCGAGCCTCATTTCCATAGCAGTGACCTCACAAGCACAGCGAGCATCCATGGGCATTCCACTGGCCAATCAGGCCCTGAGGCTGCTGTGACCTCACTAGCACAGCCTGCAGCCATGGGCCTGACACTGGACTATGAGGCACAGGGACTGCTCTGACCTCATATGCACAGCCAGCAGCCATGGGCCTACCACTAGCCCATGAGGCACGGATGCTGCTGTGACGTCACAAGCACAGCTGGAAGCCATGTGCCTGCCACTCGCCTATCAGGCACCGATGATGCTGTGATCTCACAAGCACAGCCAGCAGCCATAGGCCTGCCACTGGCCTATCAGGCTCTGAGGCTGCTGTGGCCTCACAAGCAAGCACAGCCAGCAGCCGTGCCCTGATGCTGGCCTATGAGGCAAGGAGGCTGCTGTGACCTCGCAAGCACAGCTGGAAGCCATGTGCCTGTCACTGGCCTATCAGGCACTGATGATGCTGTGACCTCACAAGGAAGCCAAGGCAGCAGCCATGGGCCTGTCCCTGGCCTATGAGGCATTGGGACTGTTGTGATCTCACATGCAAGCACAACCAGCAGCCATGCCCTGCTGCTGGTCTATGAGGCACGGAGGCTGCTGTGAGCTCACAAGCACAGCCAGCAGTCATGGGCCTGCCACTGCCCTATCAGGCCCTGAGGCTGCTGTGACCTCACAAGCACAGCCAGCAGCCAGGGGCCTGCCACTGCCCTATCAGGCCCTGAGGCTGCTGTGACCTCACAAGCACAGCCAGCAGCCAGGGGCCTGCCACTGCCCTATCAGGCCCTGAGGCTGCTGTGACCTCACAACAACAGTGAGTAGCCATGGGCCTGACACTGGACTATGAGGCACGGAGACTGCTGTGACCTCAGAAGCACAGCTGGAAGCCATGTGCCTGCCATTGGCCTATCAGGCAATGAGACAAATGTCACCTCACAAGTACAGCCAGCAGCCTTAGACCTGCCACTGCCCTATCAAGCTCTGAGGCTGCTGTGACCTCACAAGCACAGCCAGGAGCTGTGGGTCTGCCCTCGCCTATCAGTCACTGGGACTGTTGCGACCTTACAAGCACAGCCAGCAGCCAGGGGCCTGCCACTGGCGTATCAGGCTCTGAGGCTGCTGTGACCTCACAAGCAAGCACAGCCAGCAGCCATTGGCCTTTCCCTGGCCTGTCAGCCACTGAGAGAAATGAGACCTCACAAGCACAGCGTCCATCCATGGGACTGCCACTGGCCTATGAGGCACTGCGTCTGCTGTGATCTCACATGCACAGCCAGCAGTCATGGGTCTGCTGCTGGCCTATAAGGCACTGGGACTGCTGTGACCTCACAAGAACAGCCAGCAGCCAAGGGCCTGACACTGGCCAATCAGGCACTGTGTCTGCTGTGATCTCATATGCACAGCCAGCAGTCATGGGTCTGCTGCTGGCCTATCAGGCTCTGAGGCTGTTGCGACCTCACAAGAACAGCCAGCAGCCAAGGGCCTGACACTGCACTATCAGGCACTAATGATGCTGTGACCTCACAAGCACAGCCAGCAGCCTTAGTCCTGCCACTGGCCTAGGAAGCTCTGAGGCTGCTGTGACCTCACAAGCATAGCCAGCAGTCTTTGGCCTTTCCCTGGCCTGTCAGCCACTGAGAGAAATGTGACCTCACAAGCACAGCCAGCAGCCAGGGGCCTGCCACTGGCCAATCAGGCACTGCGTCTGCTGTGATCTCACATGCACAGCCAGCAGTCATGGGTCTGCTGCTGGCCTATAAGGCACTGGGACTGCTGTGACCTCACAAGCACAGCCAGCAGCCTTAGTCCTGCCACTGGCCTAGCCAGCTCTCAGGCTGCTGTGACCTCACAAGCACAGCCTGGAGCTGTGGGTCTGCCACTGGCCTATCAGGCTCTGAGGCTCTTGTGGCCTCAGAAGCATAGCTAGCAGCCACTGGCCTGTCCCTGGCCTATAGGACACTGAGGCTGTTGCGACCTCACGAGTACAGCCAGCAGCCAGGGGCCTGCCACTGGCCTATGAAGCACTGAGGGTGCTGTGACCTCACAAGCACAGCCAGCAGCCAGGGGCCTGCCACTGGCCTGTGAAGCAGTGAGGCTGCTGTGACTTCACAAGCACAGCCAGCACCCAGGGGCCTGCCACTGGCCTGTAGGGCACAGAGGTCGATGTGACCTCACAAGCACAGCCAGCAGTCATTGGCCTCCCACTGGCCTATGAGGCACTGGTACTTCTTCCACCCCACAAGCACAACTTGCAGCCAGGGGCCTCCCACTGCCCTGTGAACCACTGAGACAAATGTGACCTCACAAGCACAGCCAGCAGCTGTGGGCCTGCCACTGACCTGTGAAGCACTGAGGCTGCTGTGAGCTCACAAGCACAGCCAGCAGCCAGGAGCCTCCCTCCAGCCTATGAGGCACTGAGGCTGCTGTGACCTCAGAAGCACAGCCAGCAGCCATGGCCCTGCCACTGGCCTTTCAGGCAATGGCACTAGTAAATATCTGCATATATATATATCTCATACACAGACACAAATATATATCATACATATATATATATATATCAAATATACATCATATATATCATATATGTATATCATATATGCATATCATATATATATCATACATATATATATAAAATAGTAAATATCTACATCCAAGCTAATCATATTATGCCCTTTTTATGCACAGTAAAAGACTGAAGTAATTTTAAGTTGCTGCTTATCTGACCTGTTTTAAACCTCTACTTTGGGATAAGATGAACTGAGCCAACGAAAGTCCTTTTGCTCTTTTCTGAATATAAAGGGAGCCTAAGATGACTAGACCAGATCTAGACACCTATGTTTCATCAAATACATCCTCCTTATAATAGCTGAAAAAGATGCTTGACAAAGAATGAAAACATGCATATAGGCAAACAGGTTGGAGCAGGAAAAGTTCATGTACCCATCAGGTGGCAACACCAGTCTGGCAATGTCAACCACCACACTTGGATATTCACAGTCAGAAGACGAAATAGCAGTGGTGCAATGATGACCAGATAGCCTGTAATATGTAATGCCAACCCTGGGACATAAAACATAGAGGACATTGTGTGGATGTTCTCTCAGGGGATCAAAGAGATGCACAAGATATTCATTAACACAGAAGCCGTAAAAATAAAACAGAGTGAATGATATTGCCTAGGTCCAAAGCCTAATTAATCCATCTTCTTCTTCTATTTTTACAATAAGAAAGGATCTCTGTCTACTCACCATACGATATTTTTCTAAGGTAACCACTTGGTATTTAAAAAAAAAAGATATCCAAGAAAAAAAAAAGAATCATTGATATATTCTTGGCAAAAGTGAACAGGAGAAGACATAAAATTTCCATAGGCCATTAACCAGTTAACAGGTGACATGAAAGCAAACACTTCGTTATCCTGCTACGCAGCATCTCTGAAATAAGCAGAAAAGAAGAATCCCTGTATTTACATTTGATTCTAACAAAAAGTTAACTAGGTATATTGATACAGGTTATTAGCTACTAGATGCCATTATAAGTCACACCAAAGATACACAGCTAATTTCCAGGGTAATACAGAAAATGATTAGAAAATAGTTTTGTGTGTAATCAAGACTCTAGTGCCCCTGAGTGACATAGCAGGTTAACTGTTCACAGCAGACTGTGGACAACATTTTTGAATTGAAAGGCCGATGACGTCCTTCCCTTCCTCCATTGCTCTGTCAGAAACATTGGTAAAGACTGTGGTAAATATTCAACTTTTAACGTGCGCTTCAGAAATAATGACGGCAGCAAATGTGTTTACAGGACAATGCTGAAGAAGATCAGCTATTTAAAGCATTCATTTTCCACATACATAGCCACGCTTTCCCCCCTCTCCCATACAGTCACACTAGGAAGATTGAAACAGTAAGGGCAAGAGTGCTCTCTTGATATTAAGGCATAAACCGGGCAGAGGGAAGGGTAAGATCATAACTTTTTGTAATAAATTAAAATGGACCCATTTCCTACCATTCCAGTCCCCACTTTTTATATGCAAATAAGGCAGAAAAGTGGCAATATTCCAAATGTTCTATTTCCTGTCCTACATTGACCTTGCTAGTGTTTTAATTTGGAAAGGATGACCTGGCTGCTCATTTTCCACAGCTCATTGGAGCCATAAATAACGAGGTCAAGACAAAGGACAATGCACTGAGCTAAAGAATCCAGTGCAAGCATCAAAGCAAGACAACACATGGCTGCAATTTATACAATATTTTGAGGCATCATATTCTGAGCATATTATGAATCTCTATTCGTGATAAAGGCTATACCAAGGAAAAAAGATTAAAAGAGGAGAGCCGTGGTTATAACAATGTAGAATGGAAGACGAGAGAAATCTGAATCCTAACATTTTTAAGATTACCATTGCGTGGTGCTTCTTTGATGATGTTTCTGAACTTAATGCAATTAATATGTAATTACAGAATACCAACGGGATCAAAAAAATCATTGGCCCATGAAAATACAGGAATTAAAGAAGAAACATAATACTGCCTTTTGATATTCAAAGCTGAATATGTAATGTCATTATGCTAAATAATCCTGCTGAACAGAAGAGGATTTTCGGCTGACAACATCTCTTTGCACTTCTGAATCTTAAAATACAAAACTCTTCCTATTACGATGCATAAGGAAACATTCCTGTGGTACTGTATTCACGCATGGAGTTCTCTGGAATTTCAACAAGGATATGGACCTATGCAAATCACGTGCACACACATAAGCAGTGTTAATCGTCTATATTCTCTTCTTGTTTCTTTAAATAGAAAAACTACCAAGTAGAACTCCAAGTGTGGGATTCATCTCAGACAATTCTCACAGAATTACTGAGGTTGGAAGGGACCTCAGGAGATCATCTAGTCCAACACCCTTCCCCTCTCCACCACCCAGCTCAGAGCAAGGTCAACTAGAGCAAGTTGCCCAGGATCATGTCCAGTTGGATTTTGAATATCTTGAAGGATGGAGACTGCACTGTATTTGTCTTCTGATGACACAAATAGTCTTGCTAACAAGGCCTACTTTGGCATTGTACCACAAATATGTACATCACCACACACTGAGGAAGTCAGTGGTATGTCACTCGGGGCTCTATCAGAAAGAACAACACCTGTTTAAAGAGCCAGTCCTGGAGACCAGGGGGCAAAAGTTGCTTATAGCTGCCATCATTTAAGGACACTGCAACTAGACAGACAAAGTGGTGCTGGTAAGAGGAGTGTAAATACAAGATATGTTCTGGGTCTTTCTGGTTGATGACATTCTCTAAAAAAACCTTCTACACATGCTGTAATCTAACACCCTCCCATCAGCTACTTATAAACCTAAAGGAACGGCATCTCCCGAGGGTCAAACCTCCCCTAGCGCTGCGGGGGGGTGGGGGGGGGCGGGGGTGGGGGGGCGGGAGTTGGCAGCCTGGCATGCGGGGAGCCGTAGTTTTCACCGCGGCATGCCGGGAGCAGTAGTCTTCCAGCACTGGGCTTCCGGGCCGCCATTTTCACGTGCACGGTATGCTGGGAGGTGTAGTCTTCTCAGACGGGGCTACTGGGTGACCATGCTGCGCCTCTCGAGGTGGCGGGGGCGGGCAGGTCTCTGCCAGCGGCGTTCCCACCAGCCAGCCGCATCGTGCTCTGTGGCAGGCCAGGAGCTGTGGTTCCAGGTGCCGGTGCCTTCTCAGCCCTGCAGCAGTGGCCCGCTGGGTCTGTTCCTTACTGGACGTGTGTCACTCACGCCTGAGTCCCCACAGGTCACGGGGGACAGTGGAATGCCCCTGTTTTTCCCCGGTACAGGGCAGGAAGCATTTTCCATCTCTGGTGGTGTTGCAAGACAATCTTGGAAGCTCAGAAAGAGTGTTCATGCTCTTTAAACTAGGCAGATGAGGAGAACCTCTCTATTTCCTGGGAGGAAATAATTCTTTAATCAAGGCCGTCCTAGAACTGCTAAAGCCTTAAAGAAACTGTAAATCAAGATGCTTTGTTTTCTATGCATACATTGCCAATTTAGCAAAAGAATTCGAGGTATCCCCTAACTGACCTGTCCTCATTATAATACAAGAAAATCACGCTGATAGGTCAGAAAGACCCACGCCCGGGTGAAGACCCCTCCCCTGAGCATGTGTAGTAGTAAAATGGTGTGTAAGCAATATTACAGTTGTAGGTAAATCACTAACCAACCGGTGTAAAAGGGAAAGTTGCAAACCTTGCAATTTGTTTGTGTAAATGCTACTTGGAAAGCCGGGGGGGGGGGGGGGGGGGGAAATGCGCTTGATTTGTGGGAAACCACCGAGCAGCCAGGCTTGCGCAACTCTGAAATAAATAAGCAAATGTCTCTCCTGAGCGTGTAATTATTGGCTTAGTGCACACGGGGCAACGAATCCGCTTTTTGGACAGCAGTGTGACCGGGCAGGGTTGTCCCCAGGGGCTGGGGCTGTCCCTCTTGGAAATGGGGAGGGCAGGGAGAGAAGGAGGGGTGCTGCGGGCTCCTGGGAGTCGTAGCTTTGCTCAGGATTGGGGCCAGTTAGGCAACTGCTGGGAGGAGCGGCAGTGCTGGGAGGGCACGGTGCGGAGCTGTCCTGCTGTGCAGCACAAGGGAAAGTCGACCAGCACCGTTGCTGTCCGAGGACCCTGGAACAGCCCGAGAGACCCTGGAACAGCCACCCCACGGACACCGTGTCACTGCCTCGCAAGGCCATTGCGTTCAGGTACGTTAGACTACATCGGGCAGAAGAAACGTAAGCCGAAGGATCAGGGCAAATAGCTGCTTGTCTAGGTTTGTTACCTAGCGACGCACTGGCAAAGCTTTTCATGAACACTCCTACTTGATCGAGTGCATATTCATTCCGTGAATATTACTGCCAGAACGCGTACGTCACTGATCCTTTAAAGCAAGTCCGTGGCACTGGGGTAGCACGTGTAGTGGAGACTAAATGCAATAATACCTCATTTTGATGTCGTTCTCTTCTGCGAAAGCACTTGGAGCAGATGACAACATTTATCATACTATTTTGTTTATTGAGTGGACCCTGATACTGGGGAGAAGGTGGTACTGCACCGAAAGGGAGCACGCATGCGCATTGCGTTCCGCCGCGCTCACTGCTGCCATCGCGGGTCTGAAAAGCGGCACTGCACACTCATCGGCGTAGCGCATGCGCACTGCGTTCCGTCCCGCTCACCGCTGTCCTCGCGGGTCTGAAAAGCGGCACTGCACACTCATCGGCGTAGCGCATGCGCACTGCGTTCCGTCCCGCTCACCGCTGTCCTTGCGTGTCGACAAGGCAGCACTGCAGCCGCCGCCGGCCACCGCTGCGTATGAAGAACAGTGCAGGCAGCCGGCGCACACGTGTGCGCTGCCGGTCACCGTGTTCACCGCTACTCTCCGCTCTCTCGGGGACGAGTAAGCGAAGGCGCTCGTCCACCCCTGCCCGGTGCTCACGGACCGGGAGCGCTTTTCCCGAGAGGGCTTTTCCTTCCCGGTGCTTCCTGGGGGTGCGGGGATGGGTAGTGCCGTCTCAGAGCTGCTCCGCGACCGGGGCAGCCCCAGCGCCTGCTCGCTGATCCCCGCCGCTCTCTCGGGCACGGGCAGAGCAGCCTCGGGGCGCTCGCTGCTCGGCCTGAGCACCGGGCTGGCGCGGCGGGCTGCGGGTCGCCCGCGGGAGCCGGCCGGCTGCAGCGCCGCGCTATGACCACACGAGGGCGCCATTGCGGGTCTCGCCTCCCCCCCCCGCTCCCGCTCCCGCTCCCGCTCGCCCCCGCCCCTCCCGCGCTGTCCGTAGCCAGCGCATGCGCGGCGGCGGGGAGCAAGATGGCGGCGAGCAGGGTGGGTGTTTTCGCTCGGGGGCTGCGGGCGAGGGCCGAGGCCGCCTGGAGTCGAGCACGTGGGGATCCCGGTGAGGCGAGCGTGTGCTTTCGGGTGGCCGCGGGCGTCGGGCTGTGTCCTGCCCGCCGGGGCTGTCGCTTCGTGGAGGCGGCGGGGCGGGGGGGCGGGGGGTTCGGACCTGGCGCCGCGCCGCGCCGGGTCTGCCGGAGCGCGGCTCTGACTCTGCCTTTTCCGTGTGTCGCCTGTAGGGCCCCAGTTCCTCCCCAGCGCGGGCCAGGGCATGCGCTCACCGCTGTGGACGCAGCCTGGAGGAGCGGGGGGGGGGGGGGTGTCTGCGCGGGGGTCTGGATGTGTCCAGCAGCGGCACAGCAGCCTGATGTCTCCTCTCGTCTGGAACGCGGGTTCCTTTGCAGCTTTTCTGGGATGCGGGGCCCTTGGTGAGTTCCCTGCTGCCTTCTCTGGCGTTCTGTGCAAGCTCATAGATCCCTCCTCCTCCCCCCCCCCGCCACCCTATCTGATGGGGTGGGAGACCAGTGGCTCCTCCCGCCGAGCTGACAGCCACGTGGGGCACCCCTATGTGCTCCCTACACATCTGGGATGGCACCCCTGCCCTGAGGGCCCCGCAGAGTCCCACCCTTCCTGCAACCAGCCCCCCCAAAGCCATTAAACCACCCACAAATCCTGCCCCAACACCCCTACAGGCCCCAAAACATCTCCGAGCCCTGCCTCAACGTTGTCACTGACTCCAGACCTTCCCCTGCACTCTCTCCAAAGCCCCAAACATTCCTAAAACTGCTCCCAGGCCCAGGCCCCGCAGCAGTGAGGCGTTCTAACAAAGATGGGGTGTGATCTGCGTCTCTGCCTTGACTCAGTCCCGCTTTAGAGAAATGGGAGTTTACAGCGCTTCCTGGTGAAGAGTGTTGGCGGGTGGATGCGCTGATGACAAAGAGATTTTTCTCTCTTTTCTTCTGAGCCGCCTCTCAGAAGCCTCTGTACGTACACGATGTGGCTGATCTGGGATAATCGTGCTGTGCACAATGCTTAAGGAGAACATTGCCATGAAATGGTGGGCTAAGGAATAGCCTAAAAAACCTAAAAGGCTCAGGAAAAGCCAAAGAGAACACCGTTGGGCTCTGGGAAGCCCCAGTGAGGCTACAGAAAACAGCATGGCTTTTAGGCATCTCCTCAGAGCAGCAGCAATGTCTTGCTCCAGCCTATGGGACAATGGGGACTCTTAATTACCTCCTTGAATTACCACAAGTGTTGCGAAAGCAGAAGGGACTAGGGAGCACGCAGAGCAGGTTGTGGACTATATGTCAAGTTTAAACAAGCAACAAGCCCCTCTGCAAATAGGAACAGGTTTAGCCCTAAGTAATAGATGAAGGTAGCTGTGAGTAACGTGAAGCGAAGTGGTTACGTCAGTCACCCCAAAAGCCTCAGAGAAGTGGTCCAAACACTGCCCCCAAAGTCTTCATTGCACCCTAGAGGCCTCTGTTTGATGTCTAGTCCCCTTAGGACTGCTCCAATCCCCTCAGAACCTCTCCATTGGACTTCGTTGTGCACCAGGGGCTCAGTTGAGCATGTAGAGTCCTTAGGACCCCTCTTGTACCCTCAGAACCCCTCCTGAGGCCTTTGTAGTGCTCCCAGAGCCCTTTTTTGGTCCACCGGCTCTCGTAGGACTTCTCTAATTCCTTCAATATCCCTCTTTTGGCCTTCATTGTGCAGGAGCCCTCCGTTGTCCTTCTAGCTCTCCAAGCACCTCTCTAGTCCCACCAGGACCCCTCCTTTTGCCTTCGTTGTTCCATATAGCATTTTTTTTCTTCCTTCTAGTCCCTTTACAACCCCCCCCGGTCTACTCTAGGTGCCTCTTTTGGCCAAAATTGTGCCCTGCAGCCCTCTTTTGGCCCTCTAGAACCAAGAGGACCCCTCTAGTCACCTCTGAATCCCTCTGGAGGCCTTTGTTGTGCCCCAGGGCTGTCTTCTGGCTCTCCTGACGACCCCTTTGGATCCCTCAAATTCCACCTAAGAACCTTTCTGGAGGCTGTCCTTGTTCCCCAGAGTCTTTTTTGGCCTTGTAGACCTGTTAGCACCCCTCCAGTGCACTCTCAAACACTCTCTTGGCCAAAATTGGGCCCCAGAGCTCTTTGGGCTCTCCAGACCCTAGCGAATCTCTCTCGTCCTCTCAGACCACCTCCTGAGCTCATCCCTGCTCCCCAGTTGATATTTTTTCAGCCAGGTAGACCACTTAGGACTCCTCTAGTGCACTTTGGACTACTCTTTCAGTCTCCCTTCTGTCCCAGAGCTGTCTTCTGGCCCTCCGGCCCCTTTAGCACCCCGCTAGTCCCTTCAGAATCCCTCCAGAGGCCTTTGTGGTGCTCCAGAGCCCTCATTTGGCCCTCCAGCCTTCTCAGCAGCCCTCTCGTCTGCTCTGCACTCCTTTTTTTGGCCAAAATGGGGCCCCAGAGGCTTTTTCTTTGTTCATTGGTTCCCTCAGGAAACCCCTAGTGTGCTCTCGACCCCTCTTTTGGCCAAGATTGGGACCGGAGTCTTCTGTGGGCACTCTAGACCCCTGAGGACCCCTCTAGTGTACTCTGGACCACTCTTTTGGCCACAATTGGGCCCCAGAGCTGTCTTCTGGCCCTCCAGCCCCCTTAGGGAACATCTAGTCTCCTCAGAACTCTTCCAGTTTTCTTCCTGGTTCACCAGAGTCATTTTTTGGCCATGTAGACCCTTTAGCAGCCCTCTAAGTGTGCTGTGGACTACTCTTTCAGCCTTTTTTATGCCCCAGAGCTGTGTTTTGGATGTCTAGACCCCTTTAGGACCCTGGTAGAGCCCTCAGAGTCCCTCCGGAGCCCTTCTTCATGCCCTGGAGCCCTCTTTTGGCCCTTTAGCAGCCCTCTATTCTGCTTTGGCTTCATTTTTTGACCTTTTATTCCCCCCCCACAGACCACTCCTGGCCCTCTAGAACCCTTAGCACCCTTCTAGAGGCCTTTGCCATGCTCCAAAGCTGTCTTTTGGGTCTCAAGTTCCCTTAGGACCCCTCTAGTGTGCTCAGAACCCCTCTGGAGGCCTTTGTGTCCTGGAGCCCTCTTTTGGCCATCCACATCCCATAGGAGCCCTCCTGTCCACTCAGAGCACCTCCTGAGGTCGGTCATGTTACCCAGTTTTGATTTTTTTTTTCCCCTGTGCCATTTAGTCCCCTTAGGAGCCCTCTAGTCTGCTCAGAACCTCTCCTGGGGTGCTTGTTGTGCCCCAGAGCTGTCCTCTGGCTCCACAGCCCCCTTTGGAACCCTCTAGTCTCCTCAGAAGCCCTCCAGATTTCTTCCTTGTTCCCCAAAGTCATTCCTTGGCCATGCAGGCCCCTCAGCACCCCTCTAGTGCACTCTGGACCACTCTTTGGGCTTTCCTTGTTCCCTAGAGCTGTCTTTTGGCTCTCTAGCTCCTTTAGAACTTCTGCAGTGTTCTCAGAACTCTTCCTGAGCCCTGTCTTATGCCCTGGAGTGCTCTGTTCATCGTTCAGCTGCCTGAGTACCCCTCTTTTCCTCTGAACCCCTTCAGAGGCTTTGCTTGTTCTCTTCTGGCTTCTTTTAGTTGCTCTCTAGTCTCCGTAAGAGATGTCTAATCTGCTCTGGGTTCCTCTTTAGAGCTTTGTTGTGCTGCATAGACCTCTGCTGGTCCTGTAGAGCCCTGAGGAACCCCTTTATTTCACTCTGGACTACTCTGTCAGCCTTCCTTGTTGTGCCCCCAGAGCCCTGCGTAGGTTCTCCAGCCCTCTTAGCATCCCTCTTCCCTCCTTGTGCCAGTCCTCCACTTAGAAATACAGAGCTAGTACTCCCCTGGGGAACTACCCATTCCACCTACTGACCCCTTTTTCTGAGCACTCTAGGTACTATACAGGAAGTACCCCTCTTCAGAAGTACTCACATTACAGAAGCAGCCTTGTTCCAGGAGTTTATTTTGATATCTTGGTTTGCCCTAGAGGAAATGCTGTCCTGCTACAACGGCTGTATTATATGCAGGTCTGAACCAATTAGAGCACTGTGGTGTAGTGTTCCCTTAACAGGTTATGTTGAATCTTGTAGCTTTCTTTCTAAGCATAAGCAGAACTGATTTTTAGTTTTTAGTGCAAAGGCTAGTGCTAGTTTGGGTAAAAAAGCTTAATAACATACCTCCTGATATTATGGGTTCAGTATATAAGGTTTCAGTAATAAAGAAGATGGTCTGTTTTATCAAAGAGGTCCGTCTGTCCTTTCTGTGCTCTCCCATCCAGATACTGAGTGGAAGCAAAAGGCTTGCTTCTGCTTAGCCCTATGTATTTATGGCTGCCAGTGGTTTGCCCCTCCCCTTCCAAGGGCTTGTGGGTAGGGCAGTGGGTGAGGCTAGGGTTACATAAACCCAGGGTGTTCACACAGTCTCTGCTCTCTTTGGGGATAGTGCTCTGGAACTGCCTTGGGAAATAACAGCATTTGTGGAAGTGAAACTATCCAGAAAGACTTATTGCTGCATTTAGAGAAGCAAGGGCCATTCCTTAATGTTAGAGCAATGAGATGGCTGAAGGTGGAGTTGTGAGCATGCCAGAAAATTGCTTATAGCAGGCAGTTTTGGTTTTGTGTTGGTATCTTGGTGTGGGGTGTTCAGGGGTGGATGAGGGTTTCTGAGTGTGCAGTTGTATCCTCTGTTAATTGTCAGTATTGTTTTCTGGTGTTTGTGTGTTTACTGTGGAAGGGGCCTAACTTCCTCACTGGGCTCTTTGAACATGCTGATGCTTGAGGCATTGCTTGTGCCTCTGCTGGACTGCAGACAAGAGAAGAGAGCAGGGGTCCTGGGAAAACATTTCCTTCTACACTTACACCCTAGGTGGTGGTTGTGTGTTTTATCTCCAGTAAGGTGGATCTGTGTGAGGTATTGCTCTCATCAGCTAGTCTGGTTTCTGGCTCGCTGGATGTTTTGCTGCTCCTCAGAAATACTGTCAGCCCTGTTCAGGGAGAAACTGTGTGGGGTTTTTCTGTAGTATGCAGACTTGTAGAAGAGTCCAGATTTTGTATGAAGAGGGAAGGAAGCCTCCTCCCTTCCTGTAACTGCAGTAGGATGAGAAAGGAAGTCACCTCGTCGGAAAGCAAAGCGGACTGTGAGTAAGCCCATGTGCCTGAAGAGCTCAAAAACCAACCTCCCCTCAGCTAATGAACTCACCTCTCTTCTTGCCTAAGCCTCAGTGCTGAGAGAGAAGAAACGGTTGTACTTCTCGGAACCACCAGGAACCAATTTGCAGTCTTGCCTGGCAGCTCCTTTCTTATATCCATGCCTGTGAACCTAGTGCCACCTGCCCTTCTGTGGCTCTGCTTCTGACCCCTACCCTGGCTTCTGGGGCTGCCTACTTTGCTTCTTCAGGTACTATGTCGGCCCTTTGCAGGCATGGCTGAGGATTTCAGGTGAGGTAGAATGGGTGATCAGAATGGTGTTTCAGTTGTTGTAGGGCTGGTCAGCGCTACCTGGCAGCATAGTAACTTTGTCTTGGTTTTCCAGGTGCCATGGGTGTCCCCACAGCAATGATGTTGGAGTCTGGAGTTGGTGCGGCACAGGTGAGCACAACATCAGTGGCGCTTTGGTGGAGGGTGCTCTTCAGCTGGAGCTGGCTGGCATGGGGGTGATCTCCCGTGCTCTGGTTTGGCAGGCAATGAAGGCGAATGTGGTGACCGAAGGAAGATCAGAGAGGATGTGGCTGCCATTGAGGATGCCTCTTGAGGACCAATGGTGTGACGCACAGCACTGCAAAAGCTAAGGTGAGGAGCAAAGTGTCGATGTGTCTTGGGTGTGTGTGCTGACATACAGTGTAGTATGGAGAACTCTTCTGGATGAGTGCTGTGTGTGAGGCAGAGGCAGTGGGGTGTGCATGGCAGAAAGTGAGGGTGTGGTAGGCAGAGCAGCTCCAGCCTGTGTCTGTGTTGTTGAGTAGTTTATGGGGTGTGTGTTGTAGCTGTGGTATCTTTTGCTCAGGTCTTGATGTCGCTCTTGTTTGCGCTCAAGGAGCGTGGCCCATGCTCTGCAGCGCTAGCGCGGCAGGCATCCATTGTCTTTTGCCTGGCCCGACTCATCAGCATTGTGCTAATGGATAGCACCTTGTTCTGTGCAGGCAGCTAAAAGGGGTGGCGTGTCACTCTGGTTTTGCATCGTGGCCATTTGCAGCCATCATTGAGGCCTCCTTGGCCGTTCCTCTTCTGAGGCCGCTCTTGTTTTGCACCTTCCTGGCATCCTTTCAGGATTTTCTTCCCTGCATCGTCAGAGCCTCAGGTCTTCCTTGCTGGCTTCTTCTGCATCACTCTTCCCAGCTTTGCTGGCCCCTTTCCATCACAGGCAGTAGCGTCTGACTCTTCCGTGGGCTCATCCGGAGCATCAGAGCTGTGTGGTTGTGGCATTGTAGGGCTTTTTGGCTGGCAGCATCTTATGCATGGGAATAGTTCTTTTTGCATAGGGCTTTCCTTCATGTTTGTGTCTGTGTGTCTGTTCGGGGCTGGAGCTGCCTTGCCTGTGGGTGTTAGGAATGATAGTGCGTGGAGTGTGGCAGTGATGGGCTGGGACAGTGATTGGTCAGCATCTGTGTGTTCCATTTTACATTGCATTTTTGCAGATGCGGATTAGTGTTTGGATCTCTTGAGGGAGATGGAGGAAGGAAGGGGAATGCCGTAAGAAGGTGAGCTAGAGATTCCTTGTTGGAAGGAGTGTTGTGGTCAGTGGTTCCCTGGTTAATTTTTGCTTTGTGCTTGTAGGTGTGGAGCCTTGTGGAGAGCAAGTTGCTTGCGTCCGGGAGGAGCAGGGCAAGGTGAGTGTTGGTCTGAGAGAGGACGCAGAGCCCAGTGTAGGGCTGTTGTCTCGTTGGCGCTGTTCTGGTTTTACAGGTGCCTGGTGGGCCTTGGCGTGGCGGCCAATGGCCCAGCAGTCAAGATGGGTGAGCAGAGCAGGCAAAGGTGTTGTAGTGAGGTACTGTTGTGGTGGGGTGTGGTTTTGGCATCACCTCAAGGTGTGGTTGTCTCAGGTTTTGCAGGAAGTTGTGAAGAGGAGAAGTAGAGTGCTGAGAAGAGCCCGAGCAGGTAAGAGGGGGAGCTTGTTGGGTCAGAATCTGATGACGTGGTAGGGTGATGCCGGGTTGCCTCTTGGTGATGTCTTTTGCTGTGCTTTTTCAGGTATGGTGTGGGCCTTTCCCAAGCGTGGCTGAGGATTTCAGGTGAGCGGATTGGTGTTGGGCATTGTAGGGCTGGTGAGCGCTGCCTGCCAGAAGAGTGGCTTCATTATTTTGTTTTTTCCAGGTGCCATGGGCTTCCCCCCAGCCAGGATGCTGGTGTTTGGAATTGGCGCAGTTCAGGTGAGCGGAGCACCCATGGTGCTTTGGTGGAGAGTGCTCTTGCAGGTGAGGCTGGAGCCAACTGGCACGGGGGTGACTACTTGTGCTCTGGTGTGGCAGGTGAAGGCAAATGTGGCAAGCAAAGGAAGATCGGAGAGGATGGGTCTGCCATTGAGGATGGCTCTTGAGGACCGATGGTGATGCAGAGCACCGGAAGAGCTAAGTTGATGGGCAAAGGGTGTTGGGGTGTCTTGACTGTGTGTGTGTGTGTGTGCGTGTGCGTGCGCGCAGGTGTGTGCTGACGTTCAGTGTAGAGTGGAGGGTGGTTCGGGATGTGTGTGTGCATGAGGCAGTGGGGTGTGCATGGCAGAAAGTGAGGATGTGCTAGGCAGAGCGGCTCCAGCCTGTGTCTGTGTTGTTGTGCAGTCTGTGGTGTGTGTTGTAGCTGTACTCTCTTTTGCTCAGGTCTTGATGTTGCTCTTGCTCGTTGTGCTCAAGGAGCACAGCCCGTGCTCTGCAGCACTAGCATGGCAGGCATCCACTGTCTTTTTGCCTGGCCTGACTCGTCAGCATTGCTCCAATGGATTGTGTCTTGTTCTGTGCAGGCAGCTAAAAGGGGGTGGTCTGTTGCTCTGACTCCACATCGTGGCCGTTTGCAGTCAGTCATCTTTGCAGCCATCATCGAGGCCTCACTGGCCACACCTCTTCTGAGCCCGCTCTTGTTGTGTGTCTTCCTGGCGCCCTTTCAGGGTTTTCTCCCCAGTGTTGTCACAGCCTCAGGTCTTTCTTGCTGGCCTCTTCTGCATTGCTTTTCCCAGCTTTGCTGGCCCTTTTCCGTCACGGGTGGTGGCATCTGACTCTTTCATGGGCTCGTCCAGGGCATCAGAGCTGCACGGTTGTGGCGTCATAGGTCTTTCTGGCTGGCAGTGTCTTCTGTGCTGCCATTTTTTGTGTGTGTTTGGGGGGGGGGGGAGGAAGTTGGGGGGTGTGTAGTAATGGCAGTCACCAGAGCAGAATAATGTATCTATGAAACTTCTTGTGGGGGTTTCAGTAAGAAGTAAAAGTATTCTTTTCTTTAAACTCTTTTTTGATTGAGTGGCCATTTGGGGGGATTCTTATTTAAGCCAGTACAGTGTTACCTTTAAAAAAGGATGGAAGGAGATGGTTCTGTTAGTAGGGGTGATGAATGGCTGGGGTGGGAGTGAGTGGGCAGTTGTTTGGTTGTTGGGTGGGGTTGTTAGTGTGTCTAACCTTGTATGCATGTTCTTTTCTTTTTTCAGGTTCTAGTTAGAATTTCTTAGATTTTTTTTAAAAAAAAAACAAACCAGACAAAAAACCAAAAAAACCCAACCAACCAAACAAAAGACCCACACAGCTGGGGTTCTGCTCCCAGCTGGGTTTCTTTTCCCCCCTGAGTCCCCAATGCTCTGCGAGGTGGTGATCAATCATTGCCTGCGTGGGTGTGGAGCTTCGGCTCGGAGCTGGGTGTTTTCTAGGCAGGGCGGTTTTTGGAGGCGCTTGGTCACCCTGTTACTGGGAGCTGTCCAAAAACCTGGAGGTGCACTTGCCTGTTTCTGCAGGAATGTAGAGTATGTGCTGGCTGATGTATTGGTGAGATTAGAGATGGATGCTGAAGAGTATGTGCAGGTGATGTAGAGTGTGGGCTTGTTTGTTACGTTTTGTGTGTTGTGAGGATAGAAGCCCAAGAGTTGCTGATGATGCAACGACGAGTGTTCTGCTCTGCTCTCTGCTCTGTGCGCTGTGGTCTGTAATCTCTGTGGTCTGCACTTTGTGCTTTGCTCTTTCTGCTCTCCGCTGTGCTCTTTGCTTTTCTTCTTTGCTCTTTAATCTGTGCTTTGCTCTCTGTTTTCTTCTGTCTTCTTTTTCTCTAGCATACCAGCTGGGAGTAAATAATTATTACTCTACAATTAAAATAAAAAAAATTATTTACTCCCAGATAGTATCCTACTCTTGCTAATGAATTCATTAAATATGCAAATTAAGCCTTCCCATACTTATTTCTTTTTAGACACATATACAAATAATAAAATGTGTATGCACTGTATATATACATACATACAGTCATACACATATACACCTTAGGCTTAGAGAGCTACCCTTAGCAGGTTACATAGCCAGTTTAGGGGTGACAGGGCAAGGAGTAAGGGTGACTACAAGTTCAAGGTAGCAGGTCAGAGGTTGGGGTTACGCTCAGAGCCATCAAGGCAGAGTGGGAGGGTTAGGGTTAGAGCCATTTAGGGTTGGGGTTGGGTTTGGGGTTAGGGTTGGGATTAAGAGTTGTTAGGGGTTGGAGTTAGGGTTTTAGGGTTAGGGGGTTTAGAGGGTTGGAGTCAGGGCCATTAAGGGTTTAGGGTTAGAGGGTTAGGGTCTGCCATTTAGGGTTGTGGTTAGGGCTGGTTGGGCTTAGGTTAGGGCCAGTTGGGGGAGGGGGATTGGGGTGGGGTTGGGGGTTAGTTAGTAGGCAAAAAATGTAGTGGTAACTGCAATACAGAAAGAAGCACTAGTGTTTCAGAGTGCTGTTGTTGCCTTTTAAATAAGCTATCTCATCTTTCTGGGCTTTCTTATCTGACCTGAAAAATAGGAACAGTACTCCCTTGTATCACAGGTCATTTCAATGTGTAATTAAAGAAGTCTGGTCAGAAGCTATGATGAAAATGCCCCATACTTGTGACTACTGAGAAAATAAATTGTGTGTTGCCAGTTTCCCATTACTTCTAGGGGTTGAATCAGTTTCTTGTTGGGAGATAACACGAGTGTGCTACCAGCATGCCTGAGAGGAATCACTATGAGGCCATTGAGGTTTATCCTCTCTGGACTAACAAAGCCAAGAGGTGAAGGTGACTTGCTTTTTTTTAAGCACATTAATAGGGAATCTTGGAATGATCACGCAGATCAAGGTTGATCCCCCGGCTTCATACACAGCGTACCTTTTCCTCGGTAGCTTGGCTTTTGTGGCTTTCTGTTACTGCTCAGCTATCTCCCCAAGGTTGCTGGTGAACTCTTCAGCAGTGAGGAGAGCCATTTCAATCAGTGCCTGTGTGGCACAGCTATTCACTTTTCTCCTCGGGGCTCGTGCTAAGTGTCTCCTGCTGGCAGTAATGGCATATGACTGCGTGTGGCTGTCTGTAACCTTCTACTTTATGCAACTGTCATGTCCTCAAAAGCCTATACACAGATGGTAATCATCTCCTATTTCATTGGCTTTGTCCATGCACTTGCACAAGCTATCTCCACCTTCACACCCTCTTTCTGTGACTCCAGTGTTGTCAGTCATTACTTCAGTGACTTTCCCCCTATGATCCAGCTTTCATGCTCTGACACCTATAGCAACGAGATGGTACTTCATATTTTTGGTACATTTCATGGCATCTTCGCATCTCTGGCAATTCTAATCTCCTGTATCTATCTCATCTCCACCATCTTGAGGATCCACTCCTCCAAGGGCAGATGCAAAGCCTTCTCCACCTGTGCTTCCCATCTGAGAGCTGTCTTGTTGTTTTATGGGACTACCGTTTTCATGTATGTTAGGCCAATGTCCAGCTACTCATTGGACTGAGATAAATGGGCCTCTCTGTTCTATTCAGTGGAGACTGCGGTGCTGAATCCTATAATCTACAGCCTAAGGAATAAGGAGGTGAAGGATGCTCTGAGGAGAGTTTTAGGTCATAGTAGAGAAAATTCAGAAGAATTGTTAGAAAGAGAACTTTGGGGAAAATTTATCAAAAGCTTGATACGAAGAGTAGGACTTCCAAGGAAGACTTGATCAGCTTCTAAGGGTGAGATTTGGAAAGGTACTTAACTGTTAGAAGTGATTTTAGGTAGACTTTTAACTGGTTGTATCTTCAATTTTTATCTTGAAAGATTGTGTTCCTCTGCTACTGAAACCTGGAGGAATCCTTGCTTTCAACTTCCAAGTTCCAAGCACAAACAGGACTCCTGGCTGAGGAGCGTGTGGCACAGCATTTCAGTTCTCTGTTCTATTAGGAACGTTCGCCCTTATAGGAAAACCACCAGTCCATGGAGACGAGAAAAAGCTTTCAAAGATATTCAAGAGGAGAAAAGAAATGTGATTTGAATTTTATGGCCATTTCTGCTACGTCTTCAGTAAATGAAAGGAGTAGCCTCTTCCAGTGTAACACGAAGAACCTGAAGTTCTGGAAAGGAAGTCTTAGAGAACGGACACCTGTGTTTTCACCCCTCCCCCCCCCCCCCCAAACACTAGGGAAAGTAACTCTCCCTCTTCTGTCAAATCTCTCTCTTCCGTCAGTCATGACTGCCACCTTTTTTCCTATTCTGCCTGGAAACATGAAAAAATCACAGAAATTCAAGAAAGGTTTACTTCTAATTTTGCTACTATTGTAAAGTAACAGGAACTTATTCCTGCTTTTCACCTCTACGTATCATCAGTTAACTTGAGGCAACTGAGTGAACTGGTAGTTATTTTAAGGACATTGGACATAATTTGAAATTTAATCAAGCTGAAGTGTTCTTTCACTCCAAAAAAAGAATACTGAAATAAGATTGTGACTTACCAACTACACATCTGTCGTCAATGTGGCTTTGAGAATAAATGCCAAATCACTTCTGGCAGTTGAGAAAGTTGGGAAAGGCTTTGGCATCCTTTTATCGATTCAACTAAGCTAGCTCTAGGGATAGGTGTTCTATCACTAATAGATGTTCCATCCCTTCTGGCTGAGTTTATGAATATTGTCCCTCAGTTGGCAGAAGGAGTTTAGATCTTTATTGAGCTGAAAGTGATGGAATGAATCTCAGACAGGTGAGAGGTCCCTGCTTCTGCATGAATGAGGCTTACAGTCAAAGTGGGATGGAAAGAGGTCTTGCAGATTCCCTTTGCATTCCACTGCATGACTGCTAGGGCTTTTATTTCCCCGACTTCCTCTCCTTAAAGCTGTGCATAGAGATAGCAAAGCTTGTGTCCCTATGATCATCTATGGCACACTAAAGAAGGATTTTACAAGTCTCTCTTTGTCAAACTGCTGCCAGCATATTTTACACTGAGAGGTAACGTGACTGAGAAACATAATTATTTTTGCCCAAAGACACATGGCTAAGGAGAAAACTTATCTTCAGTATGTTATAGTCTGAATTTTGATCAAGTAGTGATGATTAAAGGTCATTGCTATCTCAGAAGCCATTTATCTCAAGAATGCTAAAATTAGAATATGCACAGGGTAGTAAAAACATTTGGACTATGTGCACTATTATCCCACTGGCCTGACAGTCCTAAACAGTAGGAAAAAGAATGTGACAGTGTAACCTTTTGGTCCTGCTATTTGTCATCCTTCTGTTGCTGCAGAGGCTGAAGCTCAAGGTTTATCTCTTGTTTCTGATTATTAAGTTTCATCAGATATGTGAAGTTCACAGTTTTTATACTTATCAATGTTGCACTGTCCTTATCTTGAACAGAGATGTGAGGTTTTTTTTAAGCCAGATTTCTGAGTTGTCCAAAACTGTCTTTTTCAGTGGACTGCCAGCTCAAAGGAAGGAAATAGCTTGAAAAGAAATCATAGACATCATTTGGTCATCAAAGAGCTTACCTCCACAGCAGTGAGTCACATCTGCACACCTTCTCTCTCTGTGCTGATGTTTAAGATATTCAAAGCCATCTAGAGCTAAGCCTCAGCAGAACTGGCAGCATGTTTCAATCAAGAATCAAAATCTCAAACCTAAATATGCTTTCTGACAAATATCATCAAAAAGAACAGATTTTCATAAGCCCTGCATTCATCTATCCCTTAGTCTCCACCTAGAGAAACCCAGACAAAATTAGGGAATTTAAAATGTTGAAGATCTGATGTCTCTTCAAAGCTACAGTTTGCTTTTCTAAGAAAGCCTTATGATCTACCATCTAGAATCCTGTTCTTCTTCTTTCCTTCCCAAAAATTTCAGTTCCAGTAGGAGATTTGGGAAAATTCCTGCCGAATGACTTGTCATGACAGCAATGCTAAAGTCAGTCAATGTGTGGTAGAACAGCATTGCCTAGAGTCAGGAGGTCCTAGGGGCATTTGGGGTTTCCCTGTTGCAAGCAGGTGAGGAAAACTCAATGAATCAAGAACAGTACTATTAAGAATTTTAGGAAAATTGTCAGTGTTCAGCTGGGACTTAGGTTATATTCCAGTATGGAGAGAGATTCAATCCCCGTATTTCTACTGGGATACCTAGTCCTTAGGTTTTTGTAGCGTAAAGCACTGGAGGACCGGCCAAAGTATGAAACTTCATCCAGTCTTTAAACAAAGCTGTGAAAAATATCCCGATAATTAAACTGGATTGTGGCTGCAACATTGATTGGCATGCAGTCATGCTTGGATTGCTGCTCTGATAAATTATAAAGCTCAGCTATGCCATAAGGTCAAGGCCTTGGAAAGGTGGTAGCAGTGTAGTTATAGCTCCGTATGGGCTACAAAGTCCATTAACAGGGCAGAGTAGCCCTGATTTCAGCTTTGCTGAAATATGAACATAATGGTTAGGCTGCAGCTGTGCCAACTTGGTAAGACCTGGCCTAGCTCCATGGACCTGCCACCATCCTGACCTTTGTGACTGCAACCTGTAAACATACAAATAACAAATCCAGATCCTGGCAGAAGAAAGTAAGAGAGTTTTCTCTCTTTAATGAAGTGGTGGCAAGCACTTAATGGCAACAGCAGCAGGAAAACTCAGCTTTTCATCTTTCCGGAGAGGAGGAGATACCACCAGATCATCCAGGTTTGGCTGAGAAAGGATTTCTCATTTGCTCGCATCCCTGTTGTGAAGGAAAATTGGCCATTTTCCGCTCAAGAATAAGTTGGGACGATTCACCAAATAAAATACTTTCCCTTTAGAGGGTGAAAAATCTCATGCTGAAAGGGAAGGAATCATGAACAAAAAGGGAATCAGTCATCACTGTAAAGGTTCTGCCATTTTCACCTCCCGTTAAAAATTATTGTTATTCTATTGGAGGTTACCAGTAACCTGGCTGATGCGCTCAAAGCTGAGTTCTTCTCATATGGGTGGCTGAACTGAGGTTTCAGTTCTTGCTGAGGTCTGTTTCTAGCATAGGCTTCAAGGTATTGCATATGTACAAAACTATTCTCTCACTGACCTGTTTCATCTAGAAAGATAAGAGTGGGTACCATAGATATCAAGCCAGTTTATTCCCCCCTTGAGCCAGATCTTCAGAAGTACTTGCCCATTTCAAGAAACAGACAACAGGATTAAAAACAGCCTATAATGGTTAGGTACACAAGGAAAATGCTTACCCTGCTTAGATACACAAAAGACCAGACTGCTTTTAGACACTGAGTTATCTTTGAATAGTTGGCTGTTGTTTATCTCCAACCTACCAAACATTTTCTGCCCTATAACACAGCAACTAGCCATGGACTACTTGGGAAACTGAAGAAGGAAATTTCTGTCTCCTGCCCCAACGAGAGTGATCAAAAACTGGATTAGGTGCAAATTTGTAGACTCTCCATCTGTGCTGATACTTAAAATTCAGCTGGATAGGGCCTGAGCAATCTGATCTGCCTGAACCTGCTTTGAGGCGGAGGTTGGACTGGATGACCTCCAGAAATCCTTCCCAACTTAAATTATTCTATGCTTCTATCTGCAGATTGAAAATGATCTTTTTATCTCTTAAATGAGGAAATAGGCCTACCTTCCTTGCATGAAGGTGCGAGATATTTTGTGCACTATCGATCCCAGAAATAAACTCTTATTTTGAAAGCTTCAAACATTTAATGCACCTTCATAATACTGAATAGCTTCCTTCTTCACTCCAAAGATATCTTACTGAAAACAAATCAGAAGATTTATCTAAATAGAAAAACTTCAGGACTTCAGACTTGCAATAGAGCCCCTCCCTGCTCCACCTCCCCAGATAAATGTCATTTGCTTAGATGTTCACAGAACTACGCAATTCAGTACTGCCTTTGGAGCAACATCTCATTCTTTTCCCAGTATGCTGCAGCTGGCCTGGAGCCTGTGAAACATATGAATGAAGACCCTTCCCCTGATTCTGGCATGAGTTTAAGGACATCTCTATCTGCCAGAAAAACTAGCTTATTTGTGCTACTTAGAGGGCTTAGAGGTTGTTTGACAAACTGTTGGCCTTCAGAGCAGAGAGCTGAATTGGGTTACTCAGCTGAAGAGTGATCTGCTCTGACCGTCCCTAGCAGGGAAAGTCATCAGTGGAGCTTAGACAGCAGAGATGTCACAGGCAACGCAGCCTTAGTTAGACTGTGCTTACGGTGGCTGCTCGTGTCGTGGAGCAGGGGCAGCTCCTGGGACAATGCCCATACAGTGCCATGTGTAAGATGATGAGTGAGGGAAGCTAGTCTGTTTGGGCTACGCCATGAAGTCTGCAATGTATCTGCATTGGACTGAGTCCTGTTCTAGCCTGGATTAGACTGACAATGTAATGGATTTCTGAATTGTCATCTAGACTATGTGAAAGCCGTGGTGTTCAGTGGATAGCTGGGTTAAGACTGGATGAACAGCTATTACTCGTCTGGGTTATTTATCTTTCTTTCATTTAGTCTTCTCTCACAATTTAGTCAGAAATATCTGAAACTTCCAGGGTGTTACAGGAAGCATGAAAATGTTTGCTTTCAGAAAATTTGTGCTTCTAGATCCTGCCAGAGTTGCTCTGGAAACTGACTGGTTATTTTTTAATAACACCTGTCAGTCTCAATGATAAATCTAGGGATATGGAATAATGGAACATATTCCTTCCTCATACACTACATTTACACATTAAGGGGTCTGAGTGGTTCAGGATGTGAAGAATGTGTTGCTATGAGCGATGAACCCCAGCGAGAGGGAGTGTAGCCTTTTATGGGATCTTTACTCGAGGGGGCTAACATGTTCAGCTGGCAGAGTCAGAGTTAGATATCTGTCCATAGTCTAAGCAGCTCATAGTAAGACGTCACACAATGCGCCTTTGCTTTAAATGACCTCCTTCCTCTTTTCTTCCTCTTCCTCTTCTCCTATTAGGAATGAAATGCTGGCTGGCTTCAAAAGCATTGCTTTGCACTTGCAGATCCGAGCCCTTCCCTCAGAGCAGCTCGGAGAGGCAAGGTCAAAGTGGAGTACCATTTGGATACTTGGGTCCCCAAGAGGGGAAAAGACAACCCGCACCACCGTGAACATGCCAGCGCAAACTGCACAACAGGTACGGTGACAGCAGCATGCCCGTTTTTCTGAGTAGGCTTATTCTGCCTGGGAAGGAGGTGTGAGCCGTGCCGGCGGAAGCACAGCCCCCGCCCCCGCCGTGAGCAGGGCTGGGCAGTGGCCGCAGGCTGCGGATGGTGCCCGTCGGGTCCCTGGCGCCAGGTGAGCCCTGTCTCTGCAACGGCCCCGGGTCCTAAAGGGGGGCAGGGCCACGCCACCCCGGTACCTGCCCGTCACAGACACGCTGCGATCCGATTGGCTGCGCCGCATCAGGACCGGCCCACTCGGCTGCTACGAGCCTCCTCATTGGCCGAGCTGCCCGCCGTCACAATGGCCCGCAGAGCTGGGGTCACTCTGCGGCAGAGAGGGCGGCGGCGCAGCAGCTCCTCGCGCGCTCTCTGCCCGGGTGCTCGCGGTCGCGCTGGCGGAAGCGAGCGTGGGCTCAGCGAGCCTTCTGGATAACTGGGCTCGTTCCTTTTCCAACTGGAATTGCGTGTGACAGAAATGAAGTCATGCTCTGCAAGTTGCAGTCAGGCCCCACCTGCAGGAGCTGGCCTAGAAAGGAGCTACTCCTGTGAGTAAAGACTTCAAGAGTAAAGGTGAATTTTGTGACTCCCCAAAGGCGCTGGCAGTGGCTAAGGAAAAAGGCCAGCATAATTGGACTATCAGCTGAGCGCCTGGGGATGGAAGGGACTCGGCAACAGTTCCTGAAGGCCGAGTAGTCGTGGTTGCCCATGAGAAAAAGTCAAACAGATGAGTAAACTCTTCTTCCCCAACTGTGCGCTGACCAGCCAACGTGAGCGGCAGCCTTCCTGGGCTGTCTCTACTACGTGCTTGTGTTCTGCAGGGCAGCTGGTTCTTGTGGGGGCTGCTCTCCAGAACGCTGCCTTTGAAACCTCCGTTCCTAAAACAAAGGCCGGCAGTCTCTCTTAGAATCTAATTTCCTTGCAGGCGTTACTGACGGAATTGCTCCGCCACAAAGGATGCATTTCCCACCCGAGAAGATTTCTGTGGCTTGGCGGCAAAGGCAAAGCGTTGGAGCTGGACTCCGCAACCTGGGCAATACGTGTTTCCTCAACTCTGTTCTACAGTGTTTGACCTACACGCCCCCTCTGGCCAATTACCTGCTTTCTGGGGAACACAGCCAGTCGTGTGAGTACTTGTGAACACGTTCCTTGCAAGCTGCTGGACAGCTCTGCAGGTGAAAGGACAGCAGTGACTCTGTGAAGCAGACTCTGGGTTTTCCTAGTGTCCCTGCAGGGGCTCCCTTTTAAGAGCGCATGCACGGCAGGCTCAGGATAGCTGAGGGAGTGCTTGCTTTCCTTTAATGCCCCGTGCTCCGGCGTCGAAGGAGGGTTCTTTCTTCCCTCCTGTGAATGATCAAGGGCATTGGGAAGTAAGGCGCTTCATGAATATTTGGCCTGTGGCTTTCCGGCTGCTCGAAAGATGATAAATTTTCGGAGGAGGGCATCACAGGTTCTCGGTGTTCCTTCCCAGCCGGGTTTCCCTAATGCACGACCGCTGCGAGACCTGATGTGGTCACTGCTGAACCGGAAGAAGAGGAAAACTACCACAGAGCACCGTGAAAGCAATATGAGCTAGTCGGGCTATTCCCGTGCACCTCCCTGCAGAAGAGGGCTTGGCAGTAGTCCTTCAGGTGCTTCGTCAGAAAATGCGTGCTAGTGCAGGCTTACTGGTTAATGCTTATGCGCACAGACTGGGCTGTTGGCACCTTTGGAGAAGAGAGCGTGGAACGGAGAGCAGAGACCGCACTTCCAACTTGGAGATTGTTGGTGCTTAAGGTTTTCCACAGGTACGTAGGTATCTTGCACTAGCCGGAGGTGGTTTCTTCCTTGACTCTTGACAGGTCGTGAGCAAGGCTTCTGCATGCTGTGTACGATGGAAGCTCACGTTAAGCATGTCCTGTTCTGCTCTGACAACGCCGTCGAGCCTACGGCTGTCTTCAGTGACCTTAGACGTAAGTCATTTCAGATGGCGTTCTTTGCAGAAACGTCTGAATTTTCAGAGGGTTATTTCACGGGTGCAAAGGGCTTGGAGAGATTAATTGTTGTAGGAAAGAGAGCTTTTAGAAAAGTAGGTTTCCTGTCCCTTTTGAAGAGATAAGCATTGTGCCCTTTGTGTTTATTAGGAATAGGGGAGCATTTCTGTTTTGGCAGACAGGAAGATGCTCACGAATTCTTATGTTACACCGTGGCTGCTATGCAGACAGCTTGCTTGAATGGAAGCACCAGGTAAGCAGAACCAAGTTAACCTTGAAGTGTTCTCTAGCACTTTTGACGCCTTCCTTTCCTACCCTACGTGAAAACCTTTGCCCAGGGTTTTCGTAGAAAAGAAAAGCTCTTTGAAGAAAGAGCTACCTCTCCGCCTCGGCTCTTCTGAGCGCTGATGATAATTTGTTTCCAGCTTGGACACGTCGTCGCAAGCCACCACGGTCATTCACCAAATATTTGGAGGATTCCTAAGATCCAGAGGTACTTTTGGAAACTACTACTGTCCTTGGAACTGATCTGTGCCTTTGTGCCCGTTTGTCGCAAAGAGCTTGCGGTGTGCCAAGAAGTAGCGGCTCTCAATAATGTAAACGGGCAAAGTGAGTCTCCTTCCCGTTTTGTGAAGTGCTTCTGTTTGGCTTCCAGTAACGTGCTTGAGCTGCCAAGCAGTTTCAGAGTCCTATGAGGCCTTCCTCGATATCCCGTTGGAGATAAAGGTAAGACGTCTTGGAGCGGTGGCTGACGATGCCGTCGAAGGCCCCGAGCTTTCGGGGGCTGTTCTTTCTTTTTGTGGCTTTCTAAACTCGACGGAGTTCACGTAGGCATGTATGCTGTTCACGGCAAAAACGCTTGGTGGAGGCTGGGAGGTGGATTGGACTTGGTCCTCCTCTGGAAGCCCCGTGAATGGTCTCCGTGTGTGTGGGGGTTTAAGCCAGAGAGAGAGCAATTAGCGTATCTCCGCACGCATGCTCGTCCTATGATACTTCCCAGTTTTGGACTACCCCGATACACTTCTGATTGGTACGCGATGGCTTTTTTTGCTCTTGTGATTTACGCAAAGGCGTACCACAGATAACTTGATTGTGCGCTACCGCAGACAGGTAGCTCTTGGTACCAAAGTACAGTCCTTTTCAAACAAGGTCAGTGTTCAGCATACTCTGCTTCTGCCGCCTCCTTCGCGGTGTTCGCTGCTTCGCAAGTAGGTCTCCCACGTGTGCACGAGGGAGGCCCTGCGGCAAAAGAGGAGTTGCGGGTTGGCATTTGAGTTTCCAGCAACTCAGTGCCCTCCTTTCTTCCTCCTCCAGGCAGCCTCCTCTGTCCCCGGGGCGCTCGAAGAATTTGTGAGACCTGAGCTGCTGGATGGTGAGAATTGCTACAAATGTAGCAAGTAAGTAGTCTTCCTAATGCCATCGGACTAGGAGATAGTGGCCGAACCCATTGTCCGCCTCGGAGCAGCTTTGGGTTGTGCAGCTAATGAACCCTGAAGTCACCCAAAGCTTGGAAAAGAGTACATTTGCTTCTTAGAGCGGAATCGGTGTCATTCTGTTCAACTAGTTGGAAATCTTTGATAAGAAGCGCAGGCGCTAGCTCGCATTCCGGAACCACGCTCCGGTGAGAGAGTCACGTTCCTGCTGCCTTGCGTGTTGTTGGCAAGCCTTACTTTTGGGCCCAGCAAAGATACGTGCTCAGGCATTTGCTTGGCTACCGAAAGACAACGTTCCCGCTCCTTATCGAGCTGGCCTCCTACATCCTGCCAGGTTCTCTGCAGGAGCAAGGCTGAAATGCAGGGTGTGGCTTTAAGGAAAGAAGCCCCGTCTTAGGCAAGGAAATACCATTCAGCTAGGATGAGCGTGAGAGAGACATGGAAACTTGCTTGACTTTTGGCGTGAGGGGGAGGGGGGAAGATGCCTTGAAACAATTGCCTGTGCTTGCTTTGAAGGTGTGAAAAGATGGTTGCTGCGTCCAAGAGGTTTACAATACATCGCTCTTCCAACGTTCTCACCATAGCCCTGAAAAGATTTGCCAACTTCACTGGTGGAAAGATTAGCAAGGTATCTATGCAAGTGTAATGCCTTCTTGGGAAGGGAGATTTCCCAAGGCGGAACGCTCTGTTCAAAGTTGTTAATGTCGGCCGACTGTAACCATAGCGACAGAAGATGTCTAGGCAAAATCAGCGCAAGAAGTAGGTCTTACTCTTTCTCTTCCGGTAACAGCAAAGCTCCCGTGTGACGATAAGCGTATGCTCCGCTCTGAAAGAGCTGGTTTTGCATTGAGCAGTTCTCTGCAACGGAAGCAATTAAATGTTGTCTCTGGGAAGACCGATTTCTGAGGAGGCAAAACATGTCTGTCTAAGCTTCCAGCCCACATTCTTAGCAGTGTTCTTCCCCGGCTCTTTCACGAAGTGTTCCCAGATGAGTTTTGAATCCTCTTGCTCTGTCTTCAGGATGTGGAATATCCAGAGTATTTGGACCTGCGAGCATACATGTCTCAGCCAGTTGGAGAACCAGTCCTCTACGCCTTATATGCAGTCCTGGTGCACAGAGGTGCCAGCGGTCGTGCAGGACACTATTTCTGCTTCACCAAGGTAAGCATCAGCTTCATTTCTTGCAGGGCAGAATCTGTGCTGGTGAAGAGAAACTTGTCCCAGCATGTTACTGACAACCATTGTTTTGAAGGGGAAAGAGCTCGTTACCTGTCTCCTTTGACTAGTCTTGGTGTCTCCTTTGTCTGCTAGTGTTCTGTCTGGGTTTTCCTGTAGAGAGCACACTCTAGAGTTGCTCTAAAGGCATCGTTGCCTTTCTTTGCAGGCCAGTAATGGACTGTGGTATGAGATGAATGATGCCTCGGTAGTCCTTTGCGACCTCCAAACTGTTCTCAGTCAGCAGGCGTATTTACTTTTTTATATCAGGTAAGAGCAAGTATTCAGATGGGTTTGGGGTACCTTTCCCTTTCGCGCTGCTGAAACCTCTCTTCTGCTCCTCTGACGTGTTTTTCCTTCTGTCCTGGGCGGAAAGGACTATTGGTAGAATTGCGTTCTGTCCAGTCTGGAATTCCCCATGTCACGCAGTGTCTTTCATTGCTTGGCCTTCACCTGCTGCACTTGCGTAACTTGCTACGTACGTGCTCTGTGGAGCTGGCGAATGCCATAAAGGAGGAGAAATTCAGGCCAGAGGTGGTGTAAGGATGAGTTCTTGCTCTGCAAGGGACGGCCGTGGTAGGAAGAGCAGCATCTAATTTTCAGCTTGTAGTCTTGGTTACGTTCTCAGTATGACGTATCAGCTGCTCCTAGATGATGGCAGGATGGGATTCAGCCCAAGAGGAGGCTGACAGGGCATGTCTCAACTGAGATCACTGTTGTTTCCCAAGGTGCGATGGTGAGACACTTGGAGAATGCACTTCTGACGCGCCCGTGCCATCTTATCCCCCTTCGTGCCTTGGTCAGCCGGGGGCTAATAAGAAGGGGGCTGGATTTCTGAGACCGCAGCTTGCTCCTCGTATGCTGAAGGTAACGGGGAGGGGGGAAGAGAGGGAAGGAGAGAGGCACCAAATGGGTAGTGGGAATTGTCTTTTTCTTCCTTTTTTTTTTTCCTTTTTTGGTAGCGTCTGCATTGTATTTTCCCTCCCACCCTGCAGCTTTCTTCACAGCTCTCCTGCTGCAGCCGGAATCACTCAAACAGTGGCTGCTGCTGAATTGCGTGCAGCCCTGCTGCTTCTTTACTTGCAGCTCCGCTTCCTGAAGCACAGCGAGACATTGGAAGTAGAGCCTAGTCATGCTCAAATCCTGGGGGGAAAAAAAAGGGAAAGACTGCTTGGTTTATTTTTAGTGCTGTCACTTGAGCTGAGACAGCAAAACCAGAATGGCTTATTCCTGAGCACTGGAACAAGTATGCTGGGGGTTTCAGGGAAAGTTGAAAGGGGAAAAATGGACGCAGGTACATAGCTAGAGACAGAGAGAGAGAGCGCGAGAGAGAGAGAGCGCGCAATTTGGGGCCATCCTTAATCCGTGCTCAGCTCTTTGGATGGGCTTTCAAAAATGATGCTCATTTGCTTCCAGTCGGCCAAAAACCAAAAGTAGGAATGAACAACACTTGCTGGCCTTGCACTTCGAATTAAAGCAGAGTGGGGCATTTTTTGTTGTTTTTTTCCTCTTCATCTCCTGAGGCAATCTGTGGGACTCCCTGGTAGGAGGGGTTTGTGTTTGGGGCTTCTCCAAGCTGTGTGTTTGCACATAGCCATCTCACGATCTCTTCTTTTGAAATACAGAGCTCAAGTCATTTAAAGAGAAACGGAGCCCTGAAAGAGGATCCCAATACCATTGGCGTCACAGAAATGGGCGGTGATTCCCACAAGAGGAGGTGCTCTCGCAGGCTGGAAAGAAACAAGCGAAACTGCCACCTGCAGCAGTATTGCCCTGGAAGCAGGCGCACATCTTCCCGTAGTGACAGAAACTGCCTGGATAAGGGCAGAAGCTCCGGAAAATGTCCTCCTTACCGATCCCGAAGCAGAGGACGAACAGAGCAAGAGAGGTCACACGAGCATTCTTGCAAAAGCAGGTGGCTCCACCTGTCATCACACGCCAGAGGGGAAGGCGGGCATCACTTCAGCAGCCACCAAGCAGACGCGCGCCGCTGTCCAGTCCCGGAGCAGCAGTCTGAAAACTATTCTCCTCAACGACGAGCACCTTCAGCTGTGTCAGTTCCTTCCGGTTTTGAGGGCTCTTCCCGGAAGGCTGAAAAGCAAAGAAACAGAAAAAGAGGACATCCCCACGCCGGAGGGAGCGACAACAAAATAGAAGGGAAACGGAGAAAGACCGAGAAAAGAGATTTCCGCAGTTCCTCTTGTTCTTCTCTGGCTGTTCCTCCTGTCCGCCCAGTTGGCTTTAAAGAGCTCTCAATAGTGCGGCGTCTGTCTGGAGATCACGTGGGTAGGTCGATCAAGTGAAGGCAGGAAAGATACTGCTGAGCTGTGCTAGCACTTCAGAAGGGGACTGCTAACGGTGCTGACTGCTGCTTGGAATACGCAGGGGTAGAAGACACCGCTCTGGAATAAAGCTATTAGATGTTTATTACCTTGAAATCCCCAAACCACAAGGGGAATCCCAGGAACCTTGCAGGCAGGTGACCGGGCTGCCCCAGGCACCATAGAGCATCGGCCCCTGGCGACGTTCAGGGGGAGGGGGGGTGGGGGTTTAAGGCGAAAGAATAGGCTACAATGTGGCGTAGTGTGCATGCGCTGCAGATAACAAGGAGAGCGGTAATTCTTTAGATGTACAGATAACAAGGGAAGCAGTAATTCTTTAGGAATACGTGAGTCCAGGTTGATGCCTGTGTGGTGCACCTAAGGGTCGCGACCCGCCGTTCCCCTTGGAGTCTGAACACCAAGTGTTTTGGCAGCTGCACTAGTTGGCCGGTCAACATGCTCCTGTCTCCTCGCCAATATTCCACTTTTATTTACCCACTAACGAGACCAATTTACCCACTAACGGGACCATACAGTTAGAGGCACATGTGCACACGGTTCTGGATCAGGCTACGAGAATGATTGTTTTCTTTGGCACCTCTTCCAGAACTAGCCTCAATTAATGATGTGTGTACAAGCCAAGACCTAATGTCCGCTCGACCTCTGAGGGTGTGCGTTTCTTAGTAAGGCAGACGTTCAGAAATTACCGCAGAGCAGCTGCAAATCATCCCCTGCAGTAGACTTGATAAAATACAGTCCCATGTAGGCATCGAGTGCCACATCTGTTTTTTCTGTTCTTAACTTGCCCCTTTCCTTCCGACAGTATGATTTGGATTTCTCTGCACTCCACATGGACAGTCACAAGCGTAAGAGCAAGAAGAAAAAGAGCAGACCCATCAAGAAGCTGGAAAGCTGCTTGGAATGCTCAGATCCTCCTTTCCGGAAGTACCCACGGGAGGAGAAGGGAGACGGCCATCCTCCAGACGGCTCTTTATGGGAACAATACAGCAACCATGGCAGTAAACAACTCCACGGGGCGGGCAGCCTTCAAGGGCTTGCGTCAGGAAGGCTGTGCAGTATGCCCTGGCTTCCAAATATTCTGCCTCAATTGAAAGAGACACAAGTTTTCCTCGTGTGTGTGTTTCCAGTTTTGAATGGTCACTAGGAAAGAAGGCAAAACTGCCACCAAATGTCACGTCCCTAAGGTCTACCGTGGGTCAGGAGAGCAGGTAGCTGTGTCCTGCTCTTCTGCACAGTACGCCCGTCCTAGCACGCAACGGACAGGCGGTGGCTTTTCCTGGGAGGCTTTTGGAAGCCTCCCTCTCGAGGTCGCTGCAGTCCCGGAGTCACAGCGCACGTCAAGCTGCGGGCAGGCTCAGGTCTTTGCTGTTTAGAAAGCAAACCACTGAGCAGATGGGTTTGTGCTGAATGTCATGACAGGGAGTGAGCCTGCTTCCTTTTGTCGTTCAGCTGCAGAGCTTGAGGACGGGAGCCGTCAAGACTGACTAACCTTACCATCTACACCACCACTTACCATCCAACCCAACAGAGAGCCGTTCTCCAAACAATGCTAACCAATCCGAGCTTGAAGAGTGTTCTCAGAGCAATAAAGTTGCCGTCAAAACAAAACGCAGTCCTTGGCAGTGCTTCAGATTTCTGTGCGGAATTTCACCATGAAAAGCAGAAATGCTTTTTTCCCAGTCCTTTTCCCTTAGGCGTCCTTTTCTAACAGGTGCCGGTAATGCCGATGGGCGGCAGAGATCGCGCTGGCACACGGGGCCTGGCAGTAGCCAAGGCGCGAATGGGGCGCCGCAGGAGCGCCCGGCAGCAGTGTGGCAAGCAAGTCGCTCTGTTGCTCGGGCAGGTGAAGTGTCAGCACGGCTGCTCAGAAGCTGCTAGCGCTTCCCTGGGCCTGGGTGGCGGGAGCGAGGCTGAAGGGAACTAGTGATGTCTAGCAACTGCCTAAGGTAAAGGGAAATCGGCGGAGGCCCAGCTGGAGAATGACGGGGTGTGTTGGGGTGCAGGGCTACTCACAGGCAGCTGGTGCTGACAACACAGCCCCGTGCGGCCATCGCAGCCAAAGCAGAGGTGCCAGACACACCAAAGTGGGGAAGGGATGCAGCGAAGCGGGGCCCAGCAGGGACAGAGGGGCTGTGCCACGGCCGGAGTGAATGGCAATGTTCGGGGGAAGGCGATTTCTGTCAGCTTATGCCTGATAGAGCATGCTTCCCTTGTTAAAGAATAGCGAACTGAAACTGTCTAGAGTATGTTCTAAGTATGCCAAAAAAAAAAAAAGCTTTGAAAGTCTTAAAAAAAAAAAAAATGCTCAGTGATATCAATCCGCACCACCTGAAATACAAGTGCCTGGTATACAGCCTGGGGACGAAGTTTTAGTTAAAGTATTTCCACAAAAATCCAAGTTAAAACCTGAATGGAACAGTCCATATACTGTCATACTATGTTCTTCTTTTGCTGTGAAAGTTGAACTGTACTTGTATATGTTGAAAAAGGATGTGTCTGTGTAAGAACACTTTGTAATCTTACAGAGAGCAGTGTTGTAGATACAAGTAATCACTCAAACATTTGTATTTGTAGCTTTACCCCAAATTATGGGATGCAACTGTTACAATCTAATTATACATTGAGCCAAAATTTACTCCCTATCCCCATTGGAATGAATCTTATGCTAGTAAAGAAACTACTACAATGCGATGATTTGCGTTGACTGCTAGAATGCACCCGGAACAATGGACAAAAAACTCTAATCACCATTCATTGTGATGCGGAAGAGATACACCACGTCTTGGAAAGGGTAAAGAGGGACGGAGAACATCATGGCTGGGAAACTCTTCTAGGATGGTCACCAACTGCAACAGGGATTTATAATCACGTGTTGCACCCGGTAGTAGTTGTGTTCAGTTTAACTGTGTTATGCCTATTACTTACAATTATATTATACATAAGATTATGGAAAGCGATAGTACGCCTCGAAAGGCTTTGAGAACTCTGTTTAAAAGATTAACAGGGATGCTTCATAAAAACAAAGGGGGGGACTGTTAAAGAATAGCAAACTGAAACTGTCTCGAGGTAGCCGCTTAGCACAACTTCTGTAAAACTTGCTTAGCATGAGTAGCTAAATTTGCTGAAGCCTTAGGCCGCACTTAGATAAAATAATGAACTTTTACTTAGTCCAGTAAGAAAAGGGCCTCAGAGCTGGTTCAAGCTGGGAAGATAAGGAAGGTACAAGCAGTCTGCATTCCTGTGTCTCACACTCCGAAAGGGAGGATGTCAAGGCTTTGAAATAAGACCAGCGCAGGGCATTAGGACCTTGAGGGGCAAAGCCTTAGCTCACTGCTGGGGCAGTGTTAATTGTTATGATTTGGAATCACCTCCTCCTTCTCAGGACCTTGAGAGACAATGGTAAGACGCAAGGAGAAACGAAGGTACAACCGTCAGCAGAAACCACAACAGTAAAGCTAAGGGAGAAAAACAGCCTGCCTAGGAGCAACGATGAGAGCCAATAAGGAGCAGGAGACCCCAGACCAAAAAAATTACTACTGGTCTAACTACCGCGTGAGGGGTGGGAAACTTAATTGGAAAAAGCTATAATTGCCCAGGGATTTCTTTGTTTGGGCTCCCTCTTTGGAGGCACCCAGCTCGAGCTGTAATTACTGCATGTGCATCATTAAAATTTAATTATTTAATTTGCTTTGATTTGGCTCTGAACTTTCTTGCAGGAACCTAGGGTCAGACCCTGTTATGGTGCCCGGCGAGCCTCATTTCCATAGCAGTGACCTCACAAGCACAGCAAGCATCCATGGGCATTCCACTGGCCAATCAGGCCCTGAGGCTGCTGTGACCTCACTAGCACAGCCATCAGAAATTGGCCTGACACTGGACTATGAGGCACAGGGACTGCTCTGACCTCATATGCACAGCCAGCAGCCATGGGCCTACCACTAGCCCATGAGGCACGGATGCTGCTGTGACGTCACAAGCACAGCTGGAAGCCATGTGCCTGCCACTGGCCTATCAGGCACCGATGATGCTGTGATCTCACAAGCATAGCCAGCAGCCATAGGCCTGCCACTGGCCTATGAGGCTCTGAGGCTGCTGTGGCCTCACAAGCAAGCACAGCCAGCAGCCGTGCCCTGATGCTGGCCTATGAGGCAAGGAGGCTGCTGTGACCTCGCAAGCACAGCTGGAAGCCATGTGCCTGTCACTGGCCTATCAGGCACTGATGATGCTGTGACCTCACAAGGAAGCCAAGGCAGCAGCCATGGGCCTGTCCCTGGCCTATGAGGCATTGGGACTGTTGTGATCTCACATGCAAGCACAACCAGCAGCCATGCCCTGCTGCTGGTCTATGAGGCACGGAGGCTGCTGTGAGCTCACAAGCACAGCCAGCAGTCATGGGCCTGCCACTGCCCTATCAGGCCCTGAGGCTGCTGTGACCTCACAACAACAGTGAGTAGCCATGGGCCTGACACTGGACTATGAGGCACGGAGACTGCTGTGACCTCAGAAGCACAGCTGGAAGCCATGTGCCTGCCATTGGCCTATCAGGCAATGAGACAAATGTGACCTCACAAGTACAGCCAGCAGCCTTAGACCTGCCACCGCCCTATCAAGCTCTGAGGCTGCTGTGACCTCACAAGCACAGCCAGGAGCTGTGGGTCTGCCCTCGCCTATCAGTCACTGGGACTGTTGCGACCTTACAAGCACAGCCAGCAGCCAGGGGCCTGCCACTGGCGTATCAGGCTCTGAGGCTGCTGTGACCTCACAAGCAAGCACAGCCAGCAGCCATTGGCCTTTCCCTGGCCTGTCAGCCACTGAGAGAAATGAGACCTCACAAGCACAGCGTCCATCCATGGGACTGCCACTGGCGTATCTGGCTCTGAGGCTGTTGCGACCTCACAAGAACAGCCAGCAGCCAAGGGCCTGACACTGCAATATCAGGCACTAATGATGCTGTGACCTCACAAGCACAGCCTGGAGCTGTGGGTCTGCCACTGGCCTATCAGGCACCGATGATGCTGTGATCTCACAAGCACAGCCAGCAGCCATAGGCCTGCCACTGGCCTATGAGGCTCTGAGGCTGCTGTGGCCTCACAAGCACAGCCAGCAGCCGTGGGCCTGCCACTACCCTATCAGGCACTGAGGCTGCTGTGAGCTCACAAGCACAGCCAGCAGCCTTAGTCCTGCCACTGGCCTAGCCAGCTCTGAGGCTGCTGTGACCTCACGAGCACAGCCAGCAGTCACTGGCCTGCCACTGCCCTATCAGGCACTGAGGCTGCTGTGACCTCACAAGCACAGCCAGCACCCAGGGGCCTGCCACTGCCCTATCAGGCACTGAGGCTGCTGTGACCTCACAAGCACAGCCAGCACCCAGGGGCCTGCCACTGGCCTGTAGGGCACAGAGGTCGATGTGACCTCACAAGCACAGCCAGCAGCCATTGGCCTTTCCCTGGCCTGTCAGCCACTGAGAGAAATGAGACCTCACAAGCACAGCGTCCATCCATGGGACTGCCACTGGCCTATGAGGCACTGCGTCTGCTGTGATCTCACCTGCACAGCCAGCAGTCATGGGTCTGCTGCTGGCCTAGCAGGCTCTGAGGCTGTTGCGACCTCACAAGAACAGCCAGCAGCCGTGGGCCTGCCACTACCCTATCAGGCACTGAGGCTGCTGTGAGCTCACAAGCACAGCCAGCAACCAGGGGCCTCCCTCTGGCCTATGAGGCACTGAGGCTGCTGTGACCTCACGATCCCTCAGGGGATCAAAGAGATGCACAAGATATTCATTAACACAGAAGCCGTAAAAATAAAACAGAGTGAATGATATTGCCTAGGTCCAAAGCCTAATTAATCCATCTTCTTCTTCTATTTTTACAATAAGAAAGGATCTCTGTCTACTCACCATACGATATTTTTCTAAGGTAACCACTTGGTATTTAAAAAAAAAAGATATCCAAGAAAAAAAAGAATCATTGATATATTCTTGGCAAAAGTGAACAGGAGAAGACATAAAATTTCCATAGGCCATTAACCAGTTAACAGGTGACATGAAAGCAAACACTTCGTTATCCTGCTACGCAGCATCTCTGAAATAAGCAGAAAAGAAGAATCCCTGTATTTACATTTGATTCTAACAAAAAGTTAACTAGGTATATTGATACAGGTTATTAGCTACTAGATGCCATTATAAGTCACACCAAAGATACACAGCTAATTTCCAGGGTAATACAGAAAATGATTAGAAAATAGTTTTGTGTGTAATCAAGACTCTAGTGCCCCTGAGTGACATAGCAGGTTAACTGTTCACAGCAGACTGTGGACAACATTTTTGAATTGAAAGGCTGATGACGTCCTTCCCTTCCTCCATTGCTCTGTCAGAAACATTGGTAAAGACTGTGGTAAATATTCAACTTTTAACGTGCGCTTCAGAAATAATGACGGCAGCAAATGTGTTTACAGGACAATGCTGAAGAAGATCAGCTATTTAAAGCATTCCTTTTCCACATACATAGCCACGCTTTCCCCCCTCTCCCATACAGTCACACTAGGAAGATTGAAACAGTAAGGGCAAGAGTGCTCTCTTGATATTAAGGCATAAACCGGGCAGAGGGAAGGGTAAGATCATAACTTTTTGTAATAAATTAAAATGGACCCATTTCCTACCATTCCAGTCTCCACTTTTTATATGCAAATAAGGCAGAAAAGTGGTGATATTCCAAATGTTCTATTTCCTGTCCTACATTGACCTTGCTAGTGTTTTAATTTGGAAAGGATGACCTGGCTGCTCATTTTCCACAGCTCATTGGAGCCATAAATAACGAGGTCAAGACAAAGGACAATGCACTGAGCTAAAGAATCCAGTGCAAGCATCAAAGCAAGACAACACATGGCTGCAATTTATACAATATTTTGAGGCATCATATTCTGAGCATATTATGAATCTCTATTCGTGATAAAGGCTATACCAAGGAAAAAAGATTAAAAGAGGAGAGCCGTGGTTATAACAATGTAGAATGGAAGACGAGAGAAATCTGAATCCTAACATTTTTAAGATTACCATTGCGTGGTGCTTCTTTGATGATGTTTCTGAACTTAATGCAATTAATATGTAATTACAGAATACCAACGGGATCAAAAAAATCATTGGCCCATGAAAATACAGGAATTAAAGAAGAAACATAATACTGCCTTTTGATATTCAAAGCTGAATATGTAATGTCATTATGCTAAATAATCCTGCTGAACAGAAGAGGATTTTCGGCTGACAACATCTCTTTGCACTTCTGAATCTTAAAATACAAAACTCTTCCTATTACGATGCATAAGGAAACATTCCTGTGGTACTGTATTCACGCATGGAGTTCTCTGGAATTTCAACAAGGATATGGACCTATGCAAATCACATGCACACACATAAGCAGTGTTAATCGTCTATATTCTCTTCTTGTTTCTTTAAATAGAAAAACTACCAAGTAGAACTCCAAGTGTGGGATTCATCTCAGACAATTCTCACAGAATTACTGAGGTTGGAAGGGACCTCAGGAGATCATCTAGTCCAACACCCTTCCCCTCTCCACCACCCAGCTCAGAGCAAGGTCAACTAGAGCAAGTTGCCCAGGATCATGTCCAGTTGGATTTTGAATATCTTGAAGGATGGAGACTGCACTGTATTTGTCTGCTGATGATACAAATAGTCTTGCTAACAAGGCCTACTTTGGCATTGTACCACAAATATGTACATCACCACACACTGAGGAAGTCAGTGGTATGTCACTCGGGGCTCTATCAGAAAGAACAACACCTGTTTAAAGAGCCAGTCCTGGAGACCAGGGGGCAAAAGTTGCTTATAGCTGCCATCATTTAAGGACACTGCAACTAGACAGGCAGACAAAGTGGTGCTGGTAAGAGGAGTGTAAATACAAGATATGTTCTGGGTCTTTCTGGTTGATGACATTCTCTAAAAAACCTTCTACACATGCTGTAATCTAACACCCTCCCATCAGCTACTTATAAACCTAAAGGAACGGCATCTCCCGAGGGTCAAACCTCCCCTAGCGCTGCGGCGGGGGCGGGAGTTGGCGGCCTGGCATGCGGGGAGCCGTAGTTTTCACCGCGGCATGCCGGGAGCAGTAGTCTTCCAGCACTGGGCTTCCGGGCCGCCATTTTCATGTGCACGGTATGCTGGGAGGTGTAGTCTTCTCAGACGGGGCTACTGGGTGACCATGCTGCGCCTCTCGAGGTGGCGGGGGCGGGCAGGTCTCTGCCAGCGGCGTTCCCACCAGCCAGCCGCATCGTGCTCTGTGGCAGGCCAGGAGCTGTGGTTCCAGGTGCCGGTGCCTTCTCAGCCCTGCAGCAGTGGCCCGCTGGGTCTGTTCCTTACTGGACGTGTGTCACTCACGCCTGAGTCCCCACAGGTCACGGGGGACAGTGGAATGCCCCTGTTTTTCCCCGGTACAGGGCAGGAAGCATTTTCCATCTCTGGTGGTGTTGCAAGACAATCTTGGAAGCTCAGAAAGAGTGTTCATGCTCTTTAAACTAGGCAGATGAGGAGAACCTCTCTGTTTCCTGGGAGGAAATAATTCTTTAATCAAGGCCGTCCTAGAACTGCTAAAGCCTTAAAGAAACTGTAAATCAAGATGCTTTGTTTTCTATGCATACATTGCCAATTTAGCAAAAGAATTCGAGGTATCCCCTAACTGACCTGTCCTCATTATAATACAAGAAAATCACGCTGATAGGTCAGAAAGACCCACACCCGGGTGAAGACCCCTCCCCTGAGCATGTGTAGTAGTAAAATGGTGTGTAAGCAATATTACAGTTGTAGGTAAATCACTAACCAACCCGTGTAAAAGGGAAAGTTGCAAACCTTGCAATTTGTTTGTGTAAATGCTACTTGGAAAGCCGGGGGGGTGGGGGGGGTGCGCTTGATTTGTGGGAAACCACCGAGCAGCCAGGCTTGCGCAACTCTGAAATAAATAAGCAAATGTCTCTCCTGAGCGTGTAATTATTGGCTTAGTGCACACGGGGCAACGAATCCGCTTTTAGGACAGCAGTGTGACCGGGCAGGGTTGTCCCCAGGGGCTGGGGCTGTCCCTCTTGGAAATGGGGAGGGCAGGGAGAGAAGGAGGGGTGCTGCGGGCTCCTGGGAGTCGTAGCTTTGCTCAGGATTGGGGCCAGTTAGGCAACTGCTGGGAGGAGCGGCAGTGCTGGGAGGGCACGGTGCGGAGCTGTCCTGCTGTGCAGCACAAGGGAAAGTCGACTAGCACCGTTGCTGTCCGAGGACCCTGGAACAGCTCGAGAGACCCTGGAACAGCCACCCCACGGACACCGTGTCACTGCCTCGCAAGGCCATTGCGTTCAGGTACGTTAGACTACATCGGGCAGAAGAAACGTAAGCCAAAGGATCAGGGCAAATAGCTGCTTGTCTAGGTTTGTTACCTAGCGACGCACTGGCAAAGCTTTTCATGAACACTCCTACTTGATCGAGTGCATATTCATTCCGTGAATATTACTGCCAGAACGCGTACGTCACTGATCCTTTAAAGCAAGTCCGTGGCACTGGGGTAGCACGTGTAGTGGAGACTAAATGCAATAATACCTCATTTTGATGTCGTTCTCTTCTGCGAAAGCACTTGGAGCAGATGACAACATTTATCATACTATTTTGTTTATTGAGTGGACCCTGATACTGGGGAGAAGGTGGTACTGCACCGAAAGGGAGCACGCATGCGCATTGCGTTCCGCCGCGCTCACTGCTGCCATCGCGGGTCTGAAAAGCGGCACTGCACACTCATCGGCGTAGCGCATGCGCACTGCGTTCCGTCCCGCTCACCGCTGTCCTTGCGTGTCGACAAGGCAGCACTGCAGCCGCCGCCGGCCACCACTGCGTACGAAGAACAGTGCAGGCAGCCGGCGCACACGTGTGCGCTGCCGGTCACCGTGTTCACCGCTACTCTCCGCTCTCTCGGGGACGGGTAAGCGAAGGCGCTCGTCCACCCCTGCCCGGTGCTCACGGACCGGGAGCGCTTTTCCCGAGAGGGCTTTTCCTTCCTGGTGCTTCCTGGGGGTGCGGGGACGGGCAGTGCCGTCTCAGAGCTGCTCCGCGACCGGGGCAGCCCCAGCGCCTGCTCGCTGATCCCCGCCGCTCTCTCGGGCACGGGCAGAGCAGCCTCGGGGCGCTCGCTGCTCGGCCTGAGCACCGGGCTGGCGCGGCGGGCTGCGGGTCGCCCGCGGGAGCCGGCCGGCTGCAGCGCCGCGCTACGACCACACGAGGGCGCCATTGCGGGTCTCGCCTCCCCCCCCCCCCCCGCTCCCGCTCCCGCTCCCGCTCCCGCTCGCCCCCGCCCCTCCCGCGCTGTCCGTAGCCAGCGCATGCGCGGCGGCGGGGAGCAAGATGGCGGCGAGCAGGGTGGGTGTTTTCGCTCGGCGGCTGCGGGCGAGGGCCGAGGCCGCCTGGAGTCGAGCACGTGGGGATCCCGGTGAGGCGAGCGTGTGCTTTCGGGTGGCCGCGGGCGTCGGGCTGTGTCCTGCCCGCCGGGGCTGTCACTTCGTGGAGGCGGCGGGGCGGGGGGGCGGGGGGTTTGGACCTGGCGCCGCGCCGCGCCTGGTCTGCCGGAGCGTGGCTCTGACTCTGCCTTTTCCGTGTGTCGCCTGTAGGGCCCCAGTTCCTCCCCAGCGCGGGCCAGGGCATGCGCTCACCGCTGTGGACGCAGCCTGGAGGAGCGGGGCGGGGGGGTGGTGTCTGCGCGGGGGTCTGGATGTGTCCAGCAGCGGCACAGCAGCCTGATGCCTCCTCTCGTCTGGGACGCGGGTTCCTTTGCAGCTTTTCTGGGATGCGGGGCCCTTGGTGAGTTCCCTGCTGCCTTCTCTGGCGTTCTGTGCAAGCTCATAGATCCCTCCTCCTCCCCTCCGCCACCCTATCTGATGGGGTGGGAGACCAGTGGCTCCTCCCGCCGAGCTGACAGCCACGTGGGGCACCCCTATGTGCTCCCTACACATCTGGGATGGCACACCTGCCCTGAGGGCCCCGCAGAGTCCCACCCTTCCTGCAACCAGCCCCCCCAAAGCCATTAAACCACCCACAAATCCTGCCCCAACGCCCCTACAGGCCCCAAAACATCTCCGAGCCCTGCCTCAACGTTGTCACTGACTCCAGACCTTCCCCTGCACTCTCTCCAAAGCCCCAAACATTCCTAAAACTGCTGCCAGGCCCAGTCCCCGCAGCAGTGAGGCGTTCTAACAAAGATGGGGTGTGATCTGCGTCTCCGCCTTGACTCAGTCCCGCTTTAGAGAAATGGGAGTTTACAGTGCTTCCTGGTGAAGAGTGTTGGCGGGTGGATGCGCTGATGACAAAGAGATTTTTCTCTCTTTTCTTCTGAGCCGCCTCTCAGAAGCCTCTGTACGTACACGATGTGGCTGATCTGGGATAATCGTGCTGTGCACAATGCTTAAGGAGAACATTGCCATGAAATGGCGGGCTAAGGAATAGCCTAAAAAACCTAAAAGGCTCAGGAAAAGCCAAAGAGAACACCGTTGGGCTCTGGGAAGCCCCAGTGATGCTACAGAAAACAGCATGGCTTTTAGGCATCTCCTCAGAGCAGCAGCAATGTCTTGCTCCAGCCTATGGGACAATGGGGACTCTTAATTACCGCCTTGAATTACCACAAGTGTTGCGAAAGCAGAAGGGACTAGGGAGCACGCAGAGCAGGTTGTGGGCTATATGTCAAGTTTAAACAAGCAACAAGCCCCTCTGCAAATAGGAACAGGTTTAGCCCTAAGTAATAGATGAAGGTAGCTGTGAGCAATGTGAAGCGAAGCGGTTACGTCAGTCACCCCAAACGCCTCGGAAAAGCGTTCCAAACGCCCGATACCGTCACGGCCTTGGCAGTCTTTTTGGTTTGTTTGGCAGGGTAGCCCACCAAAGGGGGACCTCTCGAAGAGAAGCAGCAAGACCTGGGGATCCGGTCGTTCGTTTTGTTTGTCGCCTGTGAGGCTGGCATCCGAGCGTCAGAGGAATCTAGAAGCCATCTCAAAAAGGTAATAGGTTTGAAAGGGAGACGGGCAAATCGAGGGCTATCGTTCTTCCATGTAGTTAAAGACCGAGAGAGTTGTCAGTCAAGCGTGCGTCTACAAGGGTTTGAGAATAGTCACAGTAATACTGAAGTGGAATAAAAATAAGGTTTCACAGAAGATGGCGTTAGGTAGGTATTAGGCGACATGCCTGCCTGCCTAATAACCTAGCCCTAATTGCTGTGTGTAACGTTTCCAGACTGTTTACCCTGTAACATATGATGTAAAGTGCTGTATTAAGACCTTTCCTTTAAGGGAAAGAAGAAGGGGGGAAAAAAGCGGGGGGGGGGGGGGGTGAAGACAGAAGGGTAAAGAGAGAAAGATCATGCATAAACCTAAGTGTTTCCCTGAAAGTAAAACGTGAGTTTATTACTTTTCTTACAGAGATGGAACCAAGGACAGCAAATGCTGATGAAGAGAAGAGACGGACAAGCGTTTTTGTGTGATTAATACCTAAGGGATGGGATGAAACGAGGAAGCCAAAATGCAGCGGACCCTCGATATCACCAGAAACTGCTACAGGAGGAGGCATTCTGGCACGGGTAACTAAGGTAACTATTGCTAATGACTGTTAGTAGTTATTTTGGCCTCCCAGAGGCAGCGCTGATGGCTAAGTAACCCGTTCCTACCCTGTGGCTGCTGTTACCTGCATCTGCTTTAGCTTTGCTTTGGCTGTTTCTCTTTTGCTTTGTTATTGTACACGCAGCAATGGAAAGGGAAAGATGTAATACTTACTTTTTTAGATTAATTGCCATGGCTGAAGTTGAAGAGACTAAAAAACGTGGGCAAGCTGAAGTAATAAAATCAAATGGAACCAAGTGAAAGCTGTCTCTGCCAGAAAGGCAAAGCCCCTTCCTCCTGGCGAGGAAGGATCGCCGTTAATAGCAATCCGAATAATAGATCGCCAACATATGACGGAAGGTCTGTACGCGTTAGAAAAAGTAGGCCATGTACATTCATTTCTGTGCGTGTGACTTGACGCGTCTGTGAAGCGTCATACTTTAAGAGCTGCGAGACAGCAAATTATTATCTTAGGGGAATGGTGGTCAAGGGAGCAGAGTTACCGTAGAGGAAGGGAGAGTTGGAGAGCGAGAGCACAAAGCGTCTGAAGTGTAAAATGAAAAGATCAATTGTTAAAGAATAGCGAACTGAAACTGTGTAGAGGTAGCCGCTTAGCACAACTTCTGTAAAACTTGCTTAGCATGAGTAGCTAAATTTGCTGAAGCCTTAGGCCACACTTAGATAAAATAATGAACTTTTACTTAGTCCAGTAAGAAAAGGGCCTCAGAGCTGGTTCAAGCTGGGAAGATAAGGAAGGTACAAGCAGTCTGCATTCCTGTGTCTCACACTCCGAAAGGGAGGATGTCAAGGCTTTGAAATAAGACCAGTGCAGGGCATTAGGACCTTGAGGGGCAAAGCCTTAGCTCACTGCTGGGGCAGTGTTAATTGTTATGATTTAGAATCACCTCCTCCTCAGGACCTTGAGACACAACAGTAAGACTCAAGAAAAACAGAGGTACAACCGTCATCAGAGACCGCAAAAAAAAAAAAAAAAAAAAGGAGAAAAACAGCTTACCTCAGAATGATGATGAGACCCAATGAGGAGCAGGAGACCCCAGACCAAAAAAATTACTACTGGTCTAACTACCGCGTGAGGGGTGGGAAATGTAAGTTGAAAAAACTATAATTGCCCAGGATTTGTTTATGTTAGGGTCCCTCTTCGGAGGCACCCAGCTTGAGCTGTAGTTACTGCACGCGCATCATTAAAATTTAATTCTTTAATTTGTTTTGATTTGGCTCTGAAATTTTTCTGCGGGAACCTAGGGTCGAACCCTGTTATAGTGGCCGACAAGCCTAATTTCCATAACATCAATTTCAGGAAGTCTCGATGGGTGCAACCCCCGGTTAGTTACCTGGCAATGGTATTTGGGGAAAGAGGAGGACAGTAGAGAGAAGAAAGGTTAAAGCCTCGTGGAATTAAGGCGCCCTCTCGTCGGTTACAACTTGGAGCAATTTTAGGAGGATTTAATTTCCTCCAGCAGCGTTAACATAGCTTTGCTGGTATCGGCAGACCACGGTGGAAATTACCGGGAGGGAGTCATGAACGGAGCTGGAACGAGGAGCGTGACGCCGCTTCCGCTGAACTGGGAGAAGCGGCCATAACGCCTCGTGCCCTCGGATTCCTGGGACGAGGCGAGCCTTTTTCAGTAACGCTTTCCACACCTGCTGACTCCCTGGGAGCACACCGTTAGAAAGCGGCGGTAAGGGAAAGTTGGGTGCCAGTAGCCCGATCCTTACGTCCCCTTTGGGGCCAGAACAAAAATTCTCCAGCTGTGAGAGACTGTTTAGCAGCGATCTGGGCTGTAACTGTCTTTGAGACTTTTACCCTTGATCACACAGAGGCAATGCAATCTCCTTAGTTCCCTCTAAAGTAGGAATGACGGGGAAATGAAGAGACAGCAGAGTATCGTCTATCCAAGTGGCACAGCGGGCGCTAACCTTAATGAGCGGGGGCGGGGGGGTTGCTGTGCAAGTGCTACAAGCAGTGGATCTTCTTGCGCGTGTCTGAATGGACGGAGGGGCAGGCACAGTTGTGCCAAAAATGCGGACGCAGAAGGTTTCTGAAAGATTAATCTCTAGCGGCTGCTTAGTCTAACTTACCTGTCACGGCAAGCCCGACTCATCATAGCTTCCAAACCCGGGGCTGGGGGAAGCGGTATTCGTGGCTCGCGTAGTCTCGTTTACCTTGCTCGTGTGCGTATTAGATCCGCTTTTGTGCTTACAGACAACTTTGGATTCTTACGCTTTTCTGCAGAGGTTTGATTTTTTTTTTCTTTTTTTTTTTTCTTCTTTCTTTGTTCTGTACTTTTGCAGGGCGATGGATTTTACTCTGCCTCCATCAACAGGCGCTGGCTGGCAAAGTCGTCGTGTCCCAGTGGAGACTCTTAGGCAGGACAGGAGGAGTTCGGATCCGCAGCCTGCCAGAAGAACGTTGCCCGGGAGGGGTTGTTTGAGCTCTAGGCGCTGGTGCGTACGGCTTGTTCTGTCAGATGCGAAGAGGGTTTTTTTTTTTCGGTTGCAGAAATTTTAGCTTGGCTTTACACCCTGTAGCGGTAGTATTTTTTTGTATTTATAGACTGTGTTAATCCTAGGTGTTCGGAACGTCGGGGAACGACTATATGCTGCCGCGAAGAGCTACAGGCTACTGCCGCCCTCAGGCCTTTGTAAGTTGTCACGTGTCGAGAGCGGCCGGGAGAATCCAAATGCCAGTGGAAAGGTTCTCCGCCTGGTCCTGATGAGGAGCCTTCGGCCGTAGGAAGGTTGGCTGCATCCCTACCGGACTTGTGAATAATAAGCCGCGATTCAGGGACTGGCAAAGGAGGGGGGGAATAGCGACCGGTAGCCCGGTCACTATGGCGTTGCTGTTGCTGGCAGGGCCACGAGGTCTGTGTGAAGCCTCACCTGCCTGTTTAGAGCTCTGTTTTGGTCTGTTTACCTGGAATAACCAGTGAGGCCTAAAACAGGAGTTTTCATGGCTAGATGGGTAAGCCGTGAGCCCACCTGTCTTTGCCTTGCTTTGCTGCTTAATGTCATAACGGCAACTTGGGACCGCAGAATAAAAACTGCTGCAGCGCTTCATGGAGGAGCTGCGTTTGCCCAGGTTAGGGAGCCATCATTAAAGCTTGGGGGGGGGGGGGGGGGGGGAGAGCTCTAAAACGAGCGTCTCCCAGTGACCTTGGTGGTTTGATTGATTTGCAGGATCCTGTTCTGAGGGCCGGCAGCTCGAAGAGGAGCAGCTCAGCCCGTTTTGTTGGTTTCGGTGATGCTGTTTTGAGGAAGCACGTAAGTACAGAAGGGGTCTGGGAGGGTTTTCAAACAAGATGGGAAAGAGTAAGGAAGATTTGAGGGTGTGGAAAAACTAGGTGCCACGGGTACTGAAGTTGTTAAGGGTGTTTGAGGTTAAGCGTCTGAAAGGGGCTAATGTGCACGGAACAGTAAAATACCATGACCGAACGCAGGGTTCCTCCCCGGCCTGGGCCTGTGCGCGCGCCCTTGCTCTTGCAGACGCCCTGGAGCCACAGGGAAACGGGCAAGCGGGCCCACGAGCGGGCTTTGGGCACAGCAGCGTGCAGCGAGCTCTGCGGGCTCGGCAGGTGAGTGGGGTCGGAGCGTGGCGAGGGCTGTTGCGGGCTGTCTGGATCTGGATCCATCCGGTTCCGCTCCCTGTCCCTCTGTCCAGCGCTCCATCCTTTCCTTTCTTTCCCCGTGGCTCTGTCCGGTGCCCCATCCCTTCGTTTAGCCACTCCTTCCTCTGCCCGGCTCCCCACCCCGCTTTTACTCTTTCCATCCTCTGTCTACTTCTCCATCCCTCTAACTGGCTCCCTATTGCTCTATCCGGCTCTTCATCGTCCTCTTCTTCTCCCTATCCCACTACCTGTCCGCTGTCCTTCTGTCCTGCTCCTCGTCCCTCTGCCGCTCTCTTCTGTCTCTCCATACTTCTCTTTGCCTTCCCAGCCCTCTGTCCACCCCTCCAGCCTTCTCTTTCTCTTTCCGTCCCTCTGTTCAGCTCCTCACCCATCCATTTGCCTCCCTCTCCCTCTTTTCCCCTGTTCTATCCCATCTCTCTATCTGAATTCCCCTCCCTCTTTTTCTCTCCCCACCTTTCTGGCCAGCTCTTCATCATTCCCATTCTCTTCCCATCGCTCTGACCGGCTCCCTGTCGTTCTCTTCCCATCCCCATTCCTCTGCCTGGTTCTCCCCCCTTCTCTTTTGCTTCCTGTCCCTCTGCCCACCTCTCCTTCCCTCCTCGCCCCTCTCTATTCTTCTGCCCACCTCCCCTTCCCTCTCTTTCTCTCTTCTGCTCCCTGGACCTCTGTGCAGCCCTCCCTCCATCTGTGTGGCCCTCTCTCCCTCTCTTTCTATTCCTTTGTCCAGCGCCCTGACCCTGGGGCCAGGTCTCTATCCTTCTCTTTCTTTCTCCATCCCTCTGCCACGCTCTCTACCCCTCTTTTCTTCTGTTCTGCCCCCTGTCCCCGTGTCCAGCTGGAGGTCTGTCATTGCTGTGTATTTGGGCTGGTGCGGCGGGTGCCGAGAGGCGGTTGGCGCTCAGCAGAGCTGGTGATTGGCAGCGCCCAGAGGGTGCCATCGATCGGCCTCGTTCGGGTCACGGACACCTCCGCGGTGACTCTGCCCGCGGAGGCGCGGGGCTGTGGGTGTGCAGCGGGGGAGCGCTAGTGAGCTAGAGATGCCATGGGGTGTGTAGTCGACAGCGAAGAGGCTCCCGGGAAAGGTGTCGCGGAGGCAGAGAGCAGCAGAGGCTCCGAGTCCTTGGGCGTTTGGACAGGCGCTCGCAGTAGGGCGATCTGGAGCTGCTGCTGCTGTCTGTCCTGCTCGTCAGCGCGGTCTGCAGTCACTGCCTCTTGTCTGCCTGCACACAGCCAGGGCTGCCGCGTGGTGCAGCTTGACTCGAGATCGTGACGCTGGCATCGAGCCCACTTTTCTGTCAGGTCTGCCTTTATGCAAACTGGTGTCTTCCCTATGTCTACAGCTCGACCCGTTGTTGATTTAGTGCTTCCTGAGGGGCCATGCTGTGCTGTCAACACCCCCGCCCCCCTCTCCACTGTCGCTTCCTGATGAAGGATGCTTTGAGCTTATCTTAGTAAGTGCAGTTGTTTACGTAGCTTCTGGCTCATTTCTTTCCTTGGAACTCCTTGCTCTTTGTTGTTCTGGTCCCTCCAAACAATTACTGCTTCTAGTATTATTAATGCTGGGCCGTAAACCTTCCAGAGCTTCCTTCTTTGAAGTCCAGGAATTCAAGGAGTTCCAGTATTGTTTGTACTTTAAGAGTAAAGGTCCTTCACAACTGATGTCTTAAGTATGCAACTGTCTTATCTGGGATTTTTGTTTTCGCAAGTTACTGTTTCTTTCAGGAGCCAGCTACAACAGTAACTTTGCTATAGTAGAGAAATGGGGTTACGTGTGTATGAGCAACAGCGCCAGAGTACACAGCAAAACCCATCAGCTCTGTCTCTCTGGAGTTTGGAGGTTTTGGAGGCCTTAGTTTTATCCTGCCTTGGCTGGACAGTGCTTTCTGAGAGTGTCTGTCAGAGGCGGAGTTTCCCTGCGGAGGACCATCTAGCGAAGGCTGGAGGTGGCTGGGTGCCTGAGTGAGCCTGCCTGTGCGTGAGAGCCGCTCTGACATCTTTGCGATGAAATGGAGCCAGAGAGGGTGACTGAAGCAGCACGGAGGGTCGGTCACGACTGTGGGAACAATCACGGGCCTTGGACTAGGGAGCAGTTCTAGCAGGAGGGCCGTGCGGTTGCCCAGCCTCTTGGTAACTGCTCTGGCCTCTTTGCAGGTGCCGAAGCCCAGTCGGGCAGTCGAAGGAGCCTCGTTGCAGCTGGGAGCTCTGTGGAGATGCGCGGCCGGCCGTGGAGGATGAGCTCTGACTTGCAGCATGGACGCAGCTAAGTCCTGGGCCACATTGTATGCGAGCGGGGCTGGGAGGTGCAAGGCGGTTGTCCCCTAGGTGTGGTCACTGGCGCCGCTGGCCGTGGCCGTTTGCCCACGGAGCTGAGAGGACCAAACATACTAATTGCCTGACCTGGAGATGAATTAGTGCTTGCAGGGTTTCAGATAGGTTCAGTGCAAGTGCAGCTTAGTGCAGTCCCGTGGAGTGACGCTTGCACATGCTCACATTTGAATGGTGGCTAAAACCAAGCCTCTAAACAGCAACTGTAACGCAATTCTGGTGTGTGTCTTCCTGTTCTGCTGTACTTCTGAAGGAAGGGAAAACTTAAGCTGTGGGCAGAACTCCTTGGCTTCTCTTGACTTTTCATGCTCGTGGGTGCTTTGGTGCTTGTTGCTTAAAGTTGAGGGTTTGGAATTTTTCACTTAAGGTTTATTGTTTAGTTTGTTGTTGAGGGTCTCTCACTCTGGAGTTACAGTTTATTCCTTTCTTTTGTGGGGCTCAGTCTTTATCAGTCAGCGTTTACAGTTTGCTCATGTAGTGATCAGGGTGCAGGATTTAAAATCCAACCTCATCCATAAATTTTAAAGCCTCGGCAACCACTGGGGTTCCAAGACTTGCAGTTTGTCACTTAGCGTTCAGGGCTTATGACTTGCTGAGAAATGAGAAGGGCTAAATCCTTAGATAATAAGCTGTAAGCCCTGAAGCCTAAGCAGCAGGCTGCAAACCCTCCTTTGGGCTTTGTAACCTTCCCCTATACCCAGCATTCAGCTTTGCGTGCTGACCTGAGCTCTGGATTTGATATGGCGCAGGCCGATCACGCTGAGACTGGCAATGTGACAGGTGAGCTGAGAGCTGTGGAAGTGTCTTGCAGGGCTCTAGTCTGGGGTAGGGCAGAAGTGCAGACAGGCGAGATCAGGCATTTTCCTCTCATCTCTGAGATGAATCCTAGCCCTGAAGGAAAAAGCAGAGGAGTAGGCTGTCGGCTACTCGGACAGCTGCCACGTCAAGGGCAGCAGCAGGAGCTGACCCTTTCCGACGGATGGATGGACACTGGTGTGGTGATGACTCTTCAGGCATCACAGGTAAGGGGAAGCATGCTGACACTGAGCTCCATGGCAGACTCTCTTCCAGGTGTTGTTTCTGTGCAGTAAAACAATAAATAGTTGCCTTATTCTTTGCACTCATGTCTGTGGTTCCTGCTGTCGGTTTGCCTGAAGATCTGTCTGGGGCTGGGAGCTGGTCCCTGAGTCCCTTGTACTTTGGAGTCCCTGCGCTTCCCAGGGAGCCAGGTGCTGTTCCCAGAGCTGCGGGGAATTTCCCTTGCGTTGCCTGGACCCCTGGGGCTCTTGGGGGTGTTTCCCATCATCGTGGGGGCAGCCAGAGCCCCTGCAGGGCTGCCTGAGGTCCCCAGACTGCTTCTGGATTTGCTTTCAGCACTCCACAGTGTCCCTTGTGTGTCTGGGGCCAGGGCCTATGTGCCTGGAGCTGGGAGATAATTTCTGGGGGGGATGGAGGAAGCCTGCAGGCACCATCCTGTCAGCTGCATTGAACCCTGTGACATGCCTTATGACCCCTCTGGTGTGCACCAAGGCCCTTCATTTGTATTTTGGTTTGTCCCAGAGCCCTGCATTTGCCCTCTGATGCCCTCAGGACCCCTCAATTCACATTTTGGGTTGCCCCTGAGCCCTCTGCGTGCCTTTCAGGCTGCCCCGGGGCCCCCTGTGTGTTTTGCAGCATGGCGCAGAGATCTCTGTTTAGCTTTTTCTCCTGCCCTGGAGTTTTCTGGGTGCTTCTCGGTATGCCCCAGGGCCCTCCTTTTGGTGCCCCCAGAGTCACTCTGCTCTGTCATTGCTTTTTTGCCTTTTTTTTTTTTTTTTTTTTGACTTATGTTGCACCCAGAGCTCTCGATTTGTTCTCTTGTCCTCTGCATACTCCCCTTTCCTCTCTCTACACCCCAGGGCTCTCCCTTCAGCTTTCAGGAAGCTGCTGGCAGGAGAGTGGGGGTGCCTCTGCTGCCCTGGCAGCCCCAGCTGTCCCTGAAGGGGCTGATGGCCAGGCCCCCTGCCCAGTTCCTGCAGGACCACAGCTGCGGGCCCTGGGGCTGGGATGAATGCCAGGGGGAGCTGGGTGGCAGGACGAGCCCCAGGTGGGGCTGAGGGCAAGGGCGGGCATGTGCTGGGGCTGCAGCCGCGTTTGGGGGAAGCTTGCATTGAGGCCGGACCTGGACAATGGAGCTGCCGCGGAGCACCGCCCACTGGGACCGGCCCGGCGGCCGCCCCGCAGAGGAGGTGAGCGGGGCCGGGGGAGGCGCGCTGCAGGCTGCGGGTCCCACATGTGCCGGGGGTCCCGGTGGCTGGGAGCGTCCCGGGCAGCGCAGCGCAACCGGGGCCAGGGATAGCAGTGGGGGCCGAGGACGTGGTGGGGAAGAGGGGTGCCCTGGGGCCACGGAGGCGGGGGGAGGAAGGGGGTGCGCCGGGGCTGTCGTGCAGTTTATTGCGCGGTCGGAGGAGCGCGAAGGGGGGGGTCTCCTGTGTCAGCTCGGGAGCGTGTCGGGGAGCGGGGGGGAGGAGGGATCGCAGCGGAAGCCCCAGGGAGGGTCGCGGGGGGTCGGGGGCAGTGTCGCAGCTGAGCCGGGGCCGGTCGCGGGGGTGGCGGGGGAGCCCCGGGCCGGTGCTGGGGATCGCGGGGCCGCGCTCGGGGCTCTGCAGCGGTTTCCGGGGGGAAGGGGAACGGGGGCGGGACGGAACGGAATCTCCACGGAGTCAAACCTCACCGAGCGCTGCGGCCCCCAGCATGCCGGGAGCAGCAGTCTTCCGGCACTGGGCTTCCGGGCGGCCATGTTGTTTTGTGCGGCATGCCGGGAGCGGTAGTCTTCCGGCACTGGGCTTCCGGGCGGCCATGTTGGTTTGCGCGGCATGCCGGGAGTGGTAGTCTTCTCAGACTGGGCTTCTGGGCAGCCATGTTGTGCCTCTCGAGGTGGGCGGGGGCAGGTCTCTGCCAGCGGCGTTCCCACCAGCCAGCCGTGTTTTGCTCTGTGGCAGGCCAGGAGCTGTAGTTCCAGGTGCCGGTGCCTTCTCAGCCCTGCAGCAGTGGCCCGCTGGGTCTGTTCCTTACTGGACATGTGCCGCTCGCGCAAGAGTCCCCGTAGGTCACTGGACACAGTGGAATTTCCCTGTTTTTTCCTGGTACAGGGCAGGAAGCGTTTTCCATCTCTGGTGTGACCAGGCAGGCTTGTCCCCAGGGGCTGGGGCTGTCCCTCTTGGAAATGAGCAGGGCTGGGAGAGTAGGAGGGGTGCTGTGGGCTCCTGGGAGTTGTAGCTTTGCTCAGGATTGGGGCCAGTTATGCAGCAGCTGAGGAGTGGCGGTGCTGGGAGGGCGCAGTGCAGAGCTGTCCTGCTGTGCAGCACAAGGGAAAGTCCTCAAGGAAATGTGAACAGCACCGTTTCTGTCCAAGGACCCTAACACAGCCTGAGACACCCTGGAACAGCCACCCCACAGCAGCACCAGGGACACCATGTCACTGCCTCCCGAGGGCACTGCGTTCAGCTACCTTTAACTGTGTGGAAAGAGCCTGCAGGAAGGAGCCCTGGCCACAGGTACAGAGAATCCCCAGTTGCCCCTAAGCATCTGGAACTATATGCATTTTCTTTACAAAGATGCCATCTCTTTGATGCCTTGCTGCTTCTTCTGTGTTGCTCGGTGCCCAAGTCTACTATGTTCAGATCCACTTTTCTTGCTGCCCTCTGCTCTGTCTGAGCTGCTCGCCAGATCAAAAGGCGTGTGCACCTAAGAACTAGGCCAGGGTGTCCCTGCTGCCTGCTGTAGGACAAACAGGAGGGCAAATCGGGACAGGACATGAAAGTACATGTGGATGAGAAACAGCTGCTTTAGAGATCTAAGACGCAGGGGCAACTGAGAGGAGTGAAAGGAGCAGGGGAAAATGGTGATGAGGAAGGTGTGCTGTTAGAGGCAGTACAGTGCAGGAGAGAGGGGAAAACTTGCTCCTATGATGAAATAAAAACTGACCTTAAGAGAGATTTGCTTTTTGCTCTTCAGGTTATGAATAGGCATGACTTCCTGAGAACTGTTCTGAGCATGCGGTGTTGCAGGTCACGACTGCCTGGGCAGCGATCCCCAACTTGTCTGCCGAGACTACGTGACAGCTGACAGCTGCCTGTGCAATGAAAGCAAAGGCCAACTTCTCAGAGGGAAGAGGCAGGCTCCAAGCAGGAGGATTATGGCAGGTGAGTTAATGCCCCAGAACCTTCAGTTTTTCTCCTTGTCCCCCCAGGACTCACCCACTTGCTCACTAGTTCTCTCAGGTCCAATCTATTTGCCTTTAGGTGTGCTCCAAGGCACTCTTTGTTCTCTTCTCCCTTCTGAAGTCTGTCTCTTTCTAGTTCCTACAAGATTACTCTGACATTTGGTGTTTGTGGGCCCTTTGGTAGCATCCAGACTCCTATGTTTGTCCTCTTGTCCTATTAAGTCCCCTCTCTTTTCCCTCTAGTCCCCTCAAAACCTCTCTGTTCGCCATTGGTGCATCCCAGAGCCTTTGCTTTTCCCTCTAGTCCTCTTGGGATGCCTCTGTTTGCCCTCTAAGCCCCTTAGGATCCATCTCACTGCCCTTTAGCCCCATCAGAACCCCTCTGATTGCCACACACACCCTTCAGGACACCTGGGTTTGCCTTGGGAGTACCTTGTGCTCCAGCACCCCCTAAATGCTCTCAAGTCCCACCACAGCTCCCGCTTGGGAGTTCTCCATTTCTCTCACATCCCTTTGTCCTCTTTGTTTGCTTCTTAGTGCATACCGTATCCCTCCATTTCCTTTCGGTGTGCCTCACACCCTCTCAGTTACCCTCTACTCCCTTCAGAACCCCTGCATTTGTTTTCCTAAACTCCCCAGAACCCTGTGTTCTATTGCGCTCCAGGGCTCTGTTTGCACCCTAGTCCCATCAGCACCCATCCTTTTCCATTTTGGTGTGCCCCAGTGCCCATTGTGTGCTATCTGTTCCCCTCAGGACTCCCACATTTGCCCTCTAATCCCCACAGAATGCTTCCTTTGGCCTGTGGGCTCCCTAACAACCCCTCTCCCCACCCTGTGAGCCTTCGGTGTGCACCAGAGACAACCTTCTGATGTGCCATCCTACAACCCAATGTGTGCCCTCTAATCTTTTCGAGGCTCTTCCATTTTGCAATCTAGTTAACTTAAAACTGATCCCAAAGTCTTCATTGTGACCTAGAGGCCTCTGTTTGATGTCTAGTCCCCTTAGGACTGCTCGAGTCCTCTCAGAAGCCCTCCATTCGACTTCATTGTGCACCAGAGGCTCAATTGGGCATGTAGAGTCCTTAGGACCCCTCTAGTACCCTCAGAACCCCTCCTGAGGCCTTTGTAGTGCTCCCAGAGCCCTTTTTTGGTCCACCGGCTCTCGTAGGACTTCTCTAATTCCTTCAATATCCCTCTTTTGGCCTTCATTGTGCAGGAGCCCTCCGTTGTCCTTCTAGCTCTCCAAGCACCTCTCTAGTCCCACCAGGACCCCTCCTTTTGCCTTCGTTGTTCCATATAGCATTTTTTTTCTTCCTTCTAGTCCCTTTACAACCCCCCGGTCTACTCTAGGTGCCTCTTTTGGCCAAAATTGTGCCCTGCAGCCCTCTTTTGGCCCTCTAGAACCAAGAGGACCCCTCTAGTCACCTCTGAATCCCTCTGGAGGCCTTTGTTGTGCCCCAGGGCTGTCTTCTGGCTCTCCTGACGACCCCTTTGGATCCCTCAAATTCCACCTAAGAACCTTTCTGGAGGCTGTCCTTGTTCCCCAGAGTCTTTTTTGGCCTTGTAGACCTGTTAGCACCCCTCCAGTGCACTCTCAAACACTCTCTTGGCCAAAATTGGGCCCCAGAGCTCTTTGGGCTCTCCAGACCCTAGCGAATCTCTCTCGTCCTCTCAGACCACCTCCTGAGCTCATCCCTGCTCCCCAGTTGATATTTTTTCAGCCAGGTAGACCACTTAGGACTCCTCTAGTGCACTTTGGACTACTCTTTCAGTCTCCCTTCTGTCCCAGAGCTGTCTTCTGGCCCTCCGGCCCCTTTAGCACCCCGCTAGTCCCTTCAGAATCCCTCCAGAGGCCTTTGTGGTGCTCCAGAGCCCTCATTTGGCCCTCCAGCCTTCTCAGCAGCCCTCTCGTCTGCTCTGCACTCCTTTTTTTGGCCAAAATGGGGCCCCAGAGGCTTTTTCTTTGTTCATTGGTTCCCTCAGGAAACCCCTAGTGTGCTCTCGACCCCTCTTTTGGCCAAGATTGGGACCGGAGTCTTCTGTGGGCACTCTAGACCCCTGAGGACCCCTCTAGTGTACTCTGGACCACTCTTTTGGCCACAATTGGGCCCCAGAGCTGTCTTCTGGCCCTCCAGCCCCCTTAGGGAACATCTAGTCTCCTCAGAACTCTTCCAGTTTTCTTCCTGGTTCACCAGAGTCATTTTTTGGCCATGTAGACCCTTTAGCAGCCCTCTAAGTGTGCTGTGGACTACTCTTTCAGCCTTTTTTATGCCCCAGAGCTGTGTTTTGGATGTCTAGACCCCTTTAGGACCCTGGTAGAGCCCTCAGAGTCCCTCCGGAGCCCTTCTTCATGCCCTGGAGCCCTCTTTTGGCCCTTTAGCAGCCCTCTATTCTGCTTTGGCTTCATTTTTTGACCTTTTATTTCCCCCCCACAGACCACTCCTGGCCCTCTAGAACCCTTAGCACCCTTCTAGAGGCCTTTGCCATGCTCCAAAGCTGTCTTTTGGGTCTCAAGTTCCCTTAGGACCCCTCTAGTGTGCTCAGAACCCCTCTGGAGGCCTTTGTGTCCCGGAGCCCTCTTTTGGCCATCCACATCCCATAGGAGCCCTCCTGTCCACTCAGAGCACCTCCTGAGGTCGGTCATGTTACCCAGTTTTGATTTTTTTTTTTCCCCTGTGCCATTTAGTCCCCTTAGGAGCCCTCTAGTCTGCTCAGAACCTCTCCTGGGGTGCTTGTTGTGCCCCAGAGCTGTCCTCTGGCTCCACAGCCCCCTTTGGAACCCTCTAGTCTCCTCAGAAGCCCTCCAGATTTCTTCCTTGTTCCCCAAAGTCATTCCTTGGCCATGCAGGCCCCTCAGCACCCCTCTAGTGCACTCTGGACCACTCTTTGGGCTTTCCTTGTTCCCTAGAGCTGTCTTTTGGCTCTCTAGCTCCTTTAGAACTTCTGCAGTGTTCTCAGAACTCTTCCTGAGCCCTGTCTTATGCCCTGGAGTGCTCTGTTCATCGTTCAGCTGCCTGAGTACCCCTCTTTTCCTCTGAACCCCTTCAGAGGCTTTGCTTGTTCTCTTCTGGCTTCTTTTAGTTGCTCTCTAGTCTCCGTAAGAGATGTCTAATCTGCTCTGGGTTCCTCTTTAGAGCTTTGTTGTGCTGCATAGACCTCTGCTGGTCCTGTAGAGCCCTGAGGAACCCCTTTATTTCACTCTGGACTACTCTGTCAGCCTTCCTTGTTGTGCCCCCAGAGCCCTGCGTAGGTTCTCCAGCCCTCTTAGCATCCCTCTTCCCTCCTTGTGCCAGTCCTCCACTTAGAAATACAGAGCTAGTACTCCCCTGGGGAACTACCCATTCCACCTACTGACCCCTTTTTCTGAGCACTCTAGGTACTATACAGGAAGTACCCCTCTTCAGAAGTACTCACATTACAGAAGCAGCCTTGTTCCAGGAGTTTATTTTGATATCTTGGTTTGCCCTAGAGGAAATGCTGTCCTGCTACAACAGCTGTATTATATGCAGGTCTGAACCAATTAGAGCACTGTGGTGTAGTGTTCCCTTAACAGGTTATGTTGAATCTTGTAGCTTTCTTTCTAAGCATAAGCAGAACTGATTTTTAGTTTTTAGTGCAAAGGCTAGTGCTAGTTTGGGTAAAAAAGCTTAATAACATACCTCCTGATATTATGGGTTCAGTATATAAGGTTTCAGTAATAAAGAAGATGGTCTGTTTTATCAAAGAGGTCCGTCTGTCCTTTCTGTGCTCTCCCATCCAGATACTGAGTGGAAGCAAAAGGCTTGCTTCTGCTTAGCCCTATGTATTTATGGCTGCCAGTGGTTTGCCCCTCCCCTTCCAAGGGCTTGTGGGTAGGGCAGTGGGTGAGGCTAGGGTTACATAAACCCAGGGTGTTCACACAGTCTCTGCTCTCTTTGGGGATAGTGCTCTGGAACTGCCTTGGGAAATAACAGCATTTGTGGAAGTGAAACTATCCAGAAAGACTTATTGCTGCATTTAGAGAAGCAAGGGCCATTCCTTAATGTTAGAGCAATGAGATGGCTGAAGGTGGAGTTGTGAGCATGCCAGAAAATTGCTTATAGCAGGCAGTTTTGGTTTTGTGTTGGTATCTTGGTGTGGGGTGTTCAGGGGTGGACGAGGGTTTCTGAGTGTGCAGTTGTATCCTCTGTTAATTGTCAGTATTGTTTTCTGGTGTTTGTGTGTTTACTGTGGAAGGGGCCTAACTTCCTCACTGGGCTCTTTGAACATGCTGATGCTTGAGGCATTGCTTGTGCCTCTGCTGGACTGCAGACAAGAGAAGAGAGCAGGGGTCCTGGGAAAACATTTCCTTCTACACTTACACCCTAGGTGGTGGTTGTGTGTTTTATCTCCAGTAAGGTGGATCTGTGTGAGGTATTGCTCTCATCAGCTAGTCTGGTTTCTGGCTCGCTGGATGTTTTGCTGCTCCTCAGAAATACTGTCAGCCCTGTTCAGGGAGAAACTGTGTGGGGTTTTTCTGTAGTATGCAGACTTGTAGAAGAGTCCAGATTTTGTATGAAGAGGGAAGGAAGCCTTCTCCCTTCCTGTAACTGCAGTAGGATGAGAAAGGAAGTCACCTCGTCGGAAAGCAAAGCGGACTGTGAGTAAGCCCATGTGCCTGAAGAGCTCAAAAACCAACCTCCCCTCAGCTAATGAACTCACCTCTCTTCTTGCCTAAGCCTCAGTGCTGAGAGAGAAGAAACGGTTGTACTTCTCGGAACCACCAGGAACCAATTTGCAGTCTTGCCTGGCAGCTCCTTTCTTATATCCATGCCTGTGAACCTAGTGCCACCTGCCCTTCTGTGGCTCTGCTTCTGACCCCTACCCTGGCTTCTGGGGCTGCCTACTTTGCTTCTTCAGGTACTATGTCGGCCCTTTGCAGGCATGGCTGAGGATTTCAGGTGAGGTAGAATGGGTGATCAGAATGGTGTTTCAGTTGTTGTAGGGCTGGTCAGCGCTACCTGGCAGCATAGTAACTTTGTCTTGGTTTTCCAGGTGCCATGGGTGTCCCCACAGCAATGATGTTGGAGTCTGGAGTTGGTGCGGCACAGGTGAGCACAACATCAGTGGCGCTTTGGTGGAGGGTGCTCTTCAGCTGGAGCTGGCTGGCATGGGGGTGATCTCCCGTGCTCTGGTTTGGCAGGCAATGAAGGCGAATGTGGTGACCGAAGGAAGATCAGAGAGGATGTGGCTGCCATTGAGGATGCCTCTTGAGGACCAATGGTGTGACGCACAGCACTGCAAAAGCTAAGGTGAGGAGCAAAGTGTCGATGTGTCTTGGGTGTGTGTGCTGACATACAGTGTAGTATGGAGAACTCTTCTGGATGAGTGCTGTGTGTGAGGCAGAGGCAGTGGGGTGTGCATGGCAGAAAGTGAGGGTGTGGTAGGCAGAGCAGCTCCAGCCTGTGTCTGTGTTGTTGAGTAGTTTATGGGGTGTGTGTTGTAGCTGTGGTATCTTTTGCTCAGGTCTTGATGTCGCTCTTGTTTGCGCTCAAGGAGCGTGGCCCATGCTCTGCAGCGCTAGCGCGGCAGGCATCCATTGTCTTTTGCCTGGCCCGACTCATCAGCATTGTGCTAATGGATAGCACCTTGTTCTGTGCAGGCAGCTAAAAGGGGTGGCGTGTCACTCTGGTTTTGCATCGTGGCCATTTGCAGCCATCATTGAGGCCTCCTTGGCCGTTCCTCTTCTGAGGCCGCTCTTGTTTTGCACCTTCCTGGCATCCTTTCAGGATTTTCTTCCCTGCATCGTCAGAGCCTCAGGTCTTCCTTGCTGGCTTCTTCTGCATCACTCTTCCCAGCTTTGCTGGCCCCTTTCCATCACAGGCAGTAGCGTCTGACTCTTCCGTGGGCTCATCCGGAGCATCAGAGCTGTGTGGTTGTGGCATTGTAGGGCTTTTTGGCTGGCAGCATCTTATGCATGGGAATAGTTCTTTTTGCATAGGGCTTTCCTTCATGTTTGTGTCTGTGTGTCTGTTCGGGGCTGGAGCTGCCTTGCCTGTGGGTGTTAGGAATGATAGTGCGTGGAGTGTGGCAGTGATGGGCTGGGACAGTGATTGGTCAGCATCTGTGTGTTCCATTTTACATTGCATTTTTGCAGATGCGGATTAGTGTTTGGATCTCTTGAGGGAGATGGAGGAAGGAAGGGGAATGCCGTAAGAAGGTGAGCTAGAGATTCCTTGTTGGAAGGAGTGTTGTGGTCAGTGGTTCCCTGGTTAATTTTTGCTTTGTGCTTGTAGGTGTGGAGCCTTGTGGAGAGCAAGTTGCTTGCGTCCGGGAGGAGCAGGGCAAGGTGAGTGTTGGTCTGAGAGAGGACGCAGAGCCCAGTGTAGGGCTGTTGTCTCGTTGGCGCTGTTCTGGTTTTACAGGTGCCTGGTGGGCCTTGGCGTGGCGGCCAATGGCCCAGCAGTCAAGATGGGTGAGCAGAGCAGGCAAAGGTGTTGTAGTGAGGTACTGTTGTGGTGGGGTGTGGTTTTGGCATCACCTCAAGGTGTGGTTGTCTCAGGTTTTGCAGGAAGTTGTGAAGAGGAGAAGTAGAGTGCTGAGAAGAGCCCGAGCAGGTAAGAGGGGGAGCTTGTTGGGTCAGAATCTGATGACGTGGTAGGGTGATGCCGGGTTGCCTCTTGGTGATGTCTTTTGCTGTGCTTTTTCAGGTATGGTGTGGGCCTTTCCCAAGCGTGGCTGAGGATTTCAGGTGAGCGGATTGGTGTTGGGCATTGTAGGGCTGGTGAGCGCTGCCTGCCAGAAGAGTGGCTTCATTATTTTGTTTTTTCCAGGTGCCATGGGCTTCCCCCCAGCCAGGATGCTGGTGTTTGGAATTGGCGCAGTTCAGGTGAGCGGAGCACCCATGGTGCTTTGGTGGAGAGTGCTCTTGCAGGTGAGGCTGGAGCCAACTGGCACGGGGGTGACTACTTGTGCTCTGGTGTGGCAGGTGAAGGCAAATGTGGCAAGCAAAGGAAGATCGGAGAGGATGGGTCTGCCATTGAGGATGGCTCTTGAGGACCGATGGTGATGCAGAGCACCGGAAGAGCTAAGTTGATGGGCAAAGGGTGTTGGGGTGTCTTGACTGTGTGTGTGTGTGTGTGCGTGTGCGTGCGCGCAGGTGTGTGCTGACGTTCAGTGTAGAGTGGAGGGTGGTTCGGGATGTGTGTGTGCATGAGGCAGTGGGGTGTGCATGGCAGAAAGTGAGGATGTGCTAGGCAGAGCGGCTCCAGCCTGTGTCTGTGTTGTTGTGCAGTCTGTGGTGTGTGTTGTAGCTGTACTCTCTTTTGCTCAGGTCTTGATGTTGCTCTTGCTCGTTGTGCTCAAGGAGCACAGCCCGTGCTCTGCAGCACTAGCATGGCAGGCATCCACTGTCTTTTTGCCTGGCCTGACTCGTCAGCATTGCTCCAATGGATTGTGTCTTGTTCTGTGCAGGCAGCTAAAAGGGGGTGGTCTGTTGCTCTGACTCCACATCGTGGCCGTTTGCAGTCAGTCATCTTTGCAGCCATCATCGAGGCCTCACTGGCCACACCTCTTCTGAGCCCGCTCTTGTTGTGTGTCTTCCTGGCGCCCTTTCAGGGTTTTCTCCCCAGTGTTGTCACAGCCTCAGGTCTTTCTTGCTGGCCTCTTCTGCATTGCTTTTCCCAGCTTTGCTGGCCCTTTTCCGTCACGGGTGGTGGCATCTGACTCTTTCATGGGCTCGTCCAGGGCATCAGAGCTGCACGGTTGTGGCGTCATAGGTCTTTCTGGCTGGCAGTGTCTTCTGTGCTGCCATTTTTTGTGTGTGTTTGGGGGGGGGGGGGGAAGTTGGGGGGTGTGTAGTAATGGCAGTCACCAGAGCAGAATAATGTATCTATGAAACTTCTTGGGGGGGTTTCAGTAAGAAGTAAAAGTATTCTTTTCTTTAAACTCTTTTTTGATTGAGTGGCCATTTGGGGGGATTCTTATTTAAGCCAGTACAGTGTTACCTTTAAAAAAGGATGGAAGGAGATGGTTCTGTTAGTAGGGGTGATGAATGGCTGGGGTGGGAGTGAGTGGGCAGTTGTTTGGTTGTTGGGTGGGGTTGTTAGTGTGTCTAACCTTGTATGCATGTTCTTTTCTTTTTTCAGGTTCTAGTTAGAATTTCTTAGATTTTAAAAAAAAAAAAAACAAACCAGACAAAAAACCAAAAAAACCCAACCAACCAAACAAAAGACCCACACAGCTGGGGTTCTGCTCCCAGCTGGGTTTCTTTTCCCCCCTGAGTCCCCAATGCTCTGCGAGGTGGTGATCAATCATTGCCTGCGTGGGTGTGGAGCTTTGGCTCGGAGCTGGGTGTTTTCTAGGCAGGGCGGTTTTTGGAGGCGCTTGGTCACCCTGTTACTGGGAGCTGTCCAAAAACCTGGAGGTGCACTTGCCTGTTTCTGCAGGAATGTAGAGTATGTGCTGGCTGATGTATTGGTGAGATTAGAGATGGATGCTGAAGAGTATGTGCAGGTGATGTAGAGTGTGGGCTTGTTTGTTACGTTTTGTGTGTTGTGAGGATAGAAGCCCAAGAGTTGCTGATGATGCAACGACGAGTGTTCTGCTCTGCTCTCTGCTCTGTGCGCTGTGGTCTGTAATCTCTGTGGTCTGCACTTTGTGCTTTGCTCTTTCTGCTCTCCGCTGTGCTCTTTGCTTTTCTTCTTTGCTCTTTAATCTGTGCTTTGCTCTCTGTTTTCTTCTGTCTTCTTTTTCTCTAGCATACCAGCTGGGAGTAAATAATTATTACTCTACAATTAAAATAAAAAAAATTATTTACTCCCAGATAGTATCCTACTCTTGCTAATGAATTCATTAAATATGCAAATTAAGCCTTCCCATACTTATTTCTTTTTAGACACATATACAAATAATAAAATGTGTATGCACTGTATATATACATACATACAGTCATACACATATACACCTTAGGCTTAGAGAGCTACCCTTAGCAGGTTACATAGCCAGTTTAGGGGTGACAGGGCAAGGAGTAAGGGTGACTACAAGTTCAAGGTAGCAGGTCAGAGGTTGGGGTTACGCTCAGAGCCATCAAGGCAGAGTGGGAGGGTTAGGGTTAGAGCCATTTAGGGTTGGGGTTGGGTTTGGGGTTAGGGTTGGGATTAAGAGTTGTTAGGGGTTGGAGTTAGGGTTTTAGGGTTAGGGGGTTTAGAGGGTTGGAGTCAGGGCCATTAAGGGTTTAGGGTTAGAGGGTTAGGGTCTGCCATTTAGGGTTGTGGTTAGGGCTGGTTGGGCTTAGGTTAGGGCCAGTTGGGGGAGGGGGATTGGGGTGGGGTTGGGGGTTAGTTAGTAGGCAAAAAATGTAGTGGTAACTGCAATACAGAAAGAAGCACTAGTGTTTCAGAGTGCTGTTGTTGCCTTTTAAATAAGCTATCTCATCTTTCTGGGCTTTCTTATCTGACCTGAAAAATAGGAACAGTACTCCCTTGTATCACAGGTCATTTCAATGTGTAATTAAAGAAGTCTAGTCAGAAGCTATGATGAAAATGCCCCATACTTGTGACTACTGAGAAAATAAATTGTGTGTTGCCAGTTTCCCATTACTTCTAGGGGTTGAATCAGTTTCTTGTTGGGAGATAACACGAGTGTGCTACCAGCATGCCTGAGAGGAATCACTATGAGGCCATTGAGGTTTATCCTCTCTGGACTAACAAAGCCAAGAGGTGAAGGTGACTTGCTTTTTTTTAAGCACATTAATAGGGAATCTTGGAATGATCACGCAGACCAAGGTTGATCCCCCGGCTTCATACACAGCGTACCTTTTCCTCGGTAGCTTGGCTTTTGTGGCTTTCTGTTACTGCTCAGCTATCTCCCCAAGGTTGCTGGTGAACTCTTCAGCAGTGAGGAGAGCCATTTCAATCAGTGCCTGTGTGGCACAGCTATTCACTTTTCTCCTCGGGGCTCGTGCTAAGTGTCTCCTGCTGGCAGTAATGGCATATGACTGCGTGTGGCTGTCTGTAACCTTCTACTTTATGCAACTGTCATGTCCTCAAAAGCCTATACACAGATGGTAATCATCTCCTATTTCATTGGCTTTGTCCATGCACTTGCACAAGCTATCTCCACCTTCACACCCTCTTTCTGTGACTCCAGTGTTGTCAGTCATTACTTCAGTGACTTTCCCCCTATGATCCAGCTTTCATGCTCTGACACCTATAGCAACGAGATGGTACTTCATATTTTTGGTACATTTCATGGCATCTTCGCATCTCTGGCAATTCTAATCTCCTGTATCTATCTCATCTCCACCATCTTGAGGATCCACTCCTCCAAGGGCAGATGCAAAGCCTTCTCCACCTGTGCTTCCCATCTGAGAGCTGTCTTGTTGTTTTATGGGACTACCGTTTTTATGTATGTTAGGCCAATGTCCAGCTACTCATTGGACTGAGATAAATGGGCCTCTCTGTTCTATTCAGTGGAGACTGCGGTGCTGAATCCTATAATCTACAGCCTAAGGAATAAGGAGGTGAAGGATGCTCTGAGGAGAGTTTTAGGTCATAGTAGAGAAAATTCAGAAGAATTGTTAGAAAGAGAACTTTGGGGAAAATTTATCAAAAGCTTGATACGAAGAGTAGGACTTCCAAGGAAGACTTGATCAGCTTCTAAGGGTGAGATTTGGAAAGGTACTTAACTGTTAGAAGTGATTTTAGGTTGACTTTTAACTGGTTGTATCTTCAATTTTTATCTTGAAAGATTGTGTTCCTCTGCTACTGAAACCTGGAGGAATCCTTGCTTTCAACTTCCAAGTTCCAAGCACAAACAGGACTCCTGGCTGAGGAGCGTGTGGCACAGCATTTCAGTTCTCTGTTCTATTAGGAACGTTCGCCCTTATAGGAAAACCACCAGTCCATGGAGACGAGAAAAAGCTTTCAAAGATATTCAAGAGGAGAAAAGAAATGTGATTTGAATTTTATGGCCATTTCTGCTACGTCTTCAGTAAATGAAAGGAGTAGCCTCTTCCAGTGTAACACGAAGAACCTGAAGTTCTGGAAAGGAAGTCTTAGAGAACGGACACCAGTGTTTTCACCCCCCCCCCCCCCCCAAACACTAGGGAAAGTAACTCTCCTTCTTCTGTCAAATCTCTCTCTTCCGTCAGTCATGACTGCCACCTTTTTTCCTATTCTGCCTGGAAACATGAAAAAATCACAGAAATTCAAGAAAGGTTTACTTCTAATTTTGCTACTATTGTAAAGTAACAGGAACTTATTCCTGCTTTTCACCTCTACGTATCATCAGTTAACTTGAGGCAACTGAGTGAACTGGTAGTTATTTTAAGGACATTGGACATAATTTGAAATTTAATCAAGCTGAAGTGTTCTTTCACTCCAAAAAAAGAATACTGAAATAAGATTGTGACTTACCAACTACACATCTGTCGTCAATGTGGCTTTGAGAATAAATGCCAAATCACTTCTGGCAGTTGAGAAAGTTGGGAAAGGCTTTGGCATCCTTTTATCGATTCAACTAAGCTAGCTCTAGGGATAGGTGTTCTATCACTAATAGATGTTCCATCCCTTCTGGCTGAGTTTATGAATATTGTCCCTCAGTTGGCAGAAGGAGTTTAGATCTTTATTGAGCTGAAAGTGATGGAATGAATCTCAGACAGGTGAGAGGTCCCTGCTTCTGCATGAATGAGGCTTACAGTCAAAGTGGGATGGAAAGAGGTCTTGCAGATTCCCTTTGCATTCCACTGCATGACTGCTAGGGCTTTTATTTCCCCGACTTCCTCTCCTTAAAGCTGTGCATAGAGATAGCAAAGCTTGTGTCCCTATGATCATCTATGGCACACTAAAGAAGGATTTTACAAGTCTCTCTTTGTCAAACTGCTGCCAGCATATTTTACACTGAGAGGTAACGTGACTGAGAAACATAATTGTTTTTGCCCAAAGACACATGGCTAAGGAGAAAACTTATCTTCAGTATGTTATAGTCTGAATTTTGATCAAGTAGTGATGATTAAAGGTCATTGCTATCTCAGAAGCCATTTATCTCAAGAATGCTAAAATTAGAATATGCACAGGGTAGTAAAAACATTTGGACTATGTGCACTATTATCCCACTGGCCTGACAGTCCTAAAAAGTAGGAAAAAGAATGTGACAGTGTAACCTTTTGGTCCTGCTATTTGTCATCCTTCTGTTGCTGCAGAGGCTGAAGCTCAAGGTTTATCTCTTGTTTCTGATTATTAAGTTTCATCAGATATGTGAAGTTCACAGTTTTTATACTTATCAATGTTGCACTGTCCTTATCTTGAACAGAGATGTGAGGTTTTTTTTAAGCCAGATTTCTGAGTTGTCCAAAACTGTCTTTTTCAGTGGACTGCCAGCTCAAAGGAAGGAAATAGCTTGAAAAGAAATCATAGACATCATTTGGTCATCAAAGAGCTTACCTCCACAGCAGTGAGTCACATCTGCACACCTTCTCTCTCTGTGCTGATGTTTAAGATATTCAAAGCCATCTAGAGCTAAGCCTCAGCAGAACTGGCAGCATGTTTCAATCAAGAATCAAAATCTCAAACCTAAATATGCTTTCTGACAAATATCATCAAAAAGAACAGATTTTCATAAGCCCTGCATTCATCTATCCCTTAGTCTCCACCTAGAGAAACCCAGACAAAATTAGGGAATTTAAAATGTTAAAGATCTGATGTCTCTTCAAAGCTACAGTTTGCTTTTCTAAGAAAGCCTTATGATCCACCATCTAGAATCCTGTTCTTCTTCTTTCCTTCCCAAAAATTTCAGTTCCAGTAGGAGATTTGGGAAAATTCCTGCCGAATGACTTGTCATGACAGCAATGCTAAAGTCAGTCAATGTGTGGTAGAACAGCATTGCCTAGAGTCAGGAGGTCCTAGGGGCATTTGGGGTTTCCCTGTTGCAAGCAGGTGAGGAAAACTCAATGAATCAAGAACAGTACTATTAAGAATTTTAGGAAAATTGTCAGTGTTCAGCTGGGACTTAGGTTATATTCCAGTATGGAGAGAGATTCAATCCCCGTATTTCTACTGGGATACCTAGTCCTTAGGTTTTTGTAGTGTAAAGCACTGGAGGACCGGCCAAAGTATGAAACTTCATCCAGTCTTTAAACAAAGCTGTGAAAAATATCCCGATAATTAAACTGGATTGTGGCTGCAACATTGATTGGCATGCAGTCATGCTTGGATTGCTGCTCTGATAAATTATAAAGCTCAGCTATGCCATAAGGTCAAGGCCTTGGAAAGGTGGTAGCAGTGTAGTTATAGCTCCGTATGGGCTACAAAGTCCATTAACAGGGCAGAGTAGCCCTGATTTCAGCTTTGCTGAAATATGAACATAATGGTTAGGCTGCAGCTGTGCCAACTTGGTAAGACCTGGCCTAGCTCCATGGACCTGCCACCATCCTGACCTTTGTGACTGCAACCTGTAAACATACAAATAACAAATCCAGATCCTGGCAGAAGAAAGTAAGAGAGTTTTCTCTCTTTAATGAAGTGGTGGCAAGCACTTAATGGCAACAGCAGCAGGAAAACTCAGCTTTTCATCTTTCCGGAGAGGAGGAGATACCACCAGATCATCCAGGTTTGGCTGAGAAAGGATTTCTCATTTGCTCGCATCCCTGTTGTGAAGGAAAATTGGCCATTTTCCGCTCAAGAATAAGTTGGGACGATTCACCAAATAAAATACTTTCCCTTTAGAGGGTGAAAAATCTCATGCTGAAAGGGAAGGAATCATGAACAAAAAGGGAATCAGTCATCACTGTAAAGGTTCTGCCATTTTCACCTCCCGTTAAAAATTATTGTTATTCTATTGGAGGTTACCAGTAACCTGGCTGATGCGCTCAAAGCTGAGTTCTTCTCATATGGGTGGCTGAACTGAGGTTTCAGTTCTTGCTGAGGTCTGTTTCTAGCATAGGCTTCAAGGTATTGCATATGTACAAAACTATTCTCTCACTGACCTGTTTCATCTAGAAAGATAAGAGTAGGTACCATAGATATCAAGCCAGTTTATTCCCCCCTTGAGCCAGATCTTCAGAAGTACTTGCCCATTTCAAGAAACAGACAACAGGATTAAAAACAGCCTATAATGGTTAGGTACACAAGGAAAATGCTTACCCTGCTTAGATACACAAAAGACCAGACTGCTTTTAGACACTGAGTTATCTTTGAATAGTTGGCTGTTGTTTATCTCCAACCTACCAAACATTTTCTGCCCTATAACACAGCAACTAGCCATGGACTACTTGGGAAACTGAAGAAGGAAATTTCTGTCTCCTGCCCCAACGAGAGTGATCAAAAACTGGATTAGGTGCAAATTTGTAGACTCTCCATCTGTGCTGATACTTAAAATTCAGCTGGATAGGGCCTGAGCAATCTGATCTGCCTGAACCTGCTTTGAGGCGGAGGTTGGACTGGATGACCTCCAGAAATCCTTCCCAACTTAAATTATTCTATGCTTCTATCTGCAGATTGAAAATGATCTTTTTATCTCTTAAATGAGGAAATAGGCCTACCTTCCTTGCATGAAGGTGCGAGATATTTTGTGCACTATCGATCCCAGAAATAAACTCTTATTTTGAAAGCTTCAAACATTTAATGCACCTTCATAATACTGAATAGCTTCCTTCTTCACTCCAAAGATATCTTACTGAAAACAAATCAGAAGATTTATCTAAATAGAAAAACTTCAGGACTTCAGACTTGCAATAGAGCCCCTCCCTGCTCCACCTCCCCAGATAAATGTCATTTGCTTAGATGTTCACAGAACTACGCAATTCAGTACTGCCTTTGGAGCAACATCTCATTCTTTTCCCAGTATGCTGCAGCTGGCCTGGAGCCTGTGAAACATATGAATGAAGACCCTTCCCCTGATTCTGGCATGAGTTTAAGGACATCTCTATCTGCCAGAAAAACTAGCTTATTTGTGCTACTTAGAGGGCTTAGAGGTTGTTTGACAAACTGTTGGCCTTCAGAGCAGAGAGCTGAATTGGGTTACTCAGCTGAAGAGTGATCTGCTCTGACCGTCCCTAGCAGGGAAAGTCATCAGTGGAGCTTAGACAGCAGAGATGTCACAGGCAACGCAGCCTTAGTTAGACTGTGCTTACGGTGGCTGCTCGTGTCGTGGAGCAGGGGCAACTCCTGGGACAATGCCCATACAGTGCCATGTGTAAGATGATGAGTGAGGGAAGCTAGTCTGTTTGGGCTACGCCATGAAGTCTGCAATGTATCTGCATTGGACTGAGTCCTGTTCTAGCCTGGATTAGACTGACAATGTAATGGATTTCTGAATTGTCATCTAGACTATGTGAGAGCCGTGGTGTTCAGTGGATAGCTGGGTTAAGACTGGATGAACAGCTATTACTCGTCTGGGTTATTTATCTTTCTTTCATTTAGTCTTCTCTCACAATTTAGTCAGAAATATCTGAAACTTCCAGGGTGTTACAGGAAGCATGAAAATGTTTGCTTTCAGAAAATTTGTGCTTCTAGATCCTGCCAGAGTTGCTCTGGAAACTGACTGGTTATTTTTTAATAACACCTGTCAGTCTCAATGATAAATCTAGGGATATGGAATAATGGAACATATTCCTTCCTCATACACTACATTTACACATTAAGGGGTCTGAGTGGTTCAGGATGTGAAGAATGTGTTGCTATGAGCGATGAACCCCAGCGAGAGGGAGTGTAGCCTTTTATGGGATCTTTACTCGAGGGGGCTAACATGTTCAGCTGGCAGAGTCAGAGTTAGATATCTGTCCATAGTCTAAGCAGCTCATAGTAAGACGTCACACAATGCGCCTTTGCTTTAAATGACCTCCTTCCTCTTTTCTTCCTCTTCCTCTTCTCCTATTAGGAATGAAATGCTGGCTGGCTTCAAAAGCATTGCTTTGCACTTGCAGATCCGAGCCCTTCCCTCAGAGCAGCTCGGAGAGGCAAGGTCAAAGTGGAGTACCATTTGGATACTTGGGTCCCCAAGAGGGGAAAAGACAACCCGCACCACCGTGAACATGCCAGCGCAAACTGCACAACAGGTACGGTGACAGCAGCATGCCCGTTTTTCTGAGTAGGCTTATTCTGCCTGGGAAGGAGGTGTGAGCCGTGCCGGCGGAAGCACAGCCCCCGCCCCCGCCGTGAGCAGGGCTGGGCAGTGGCCGCAGGCTGCGGATGGTGCCCGTCGGGTCCCTGGCGCCAGGTGAGCCCTGTCTCTGCAACGGCCCCGGGTCCTAAAGGGGGGCAGGGCCACGCCACCCCGGTACCTGCCCGTCACAGACACGCTGCGATCCGATTGGCTGCGCCGCATCAGGACCGGCCCACTCGGCTGCTACGAGCCTCCTCATTGGCCGAGCTGCCCACCGTCACAATGGCCCGCAGAGCTGGGGTCACTCTGCGGCAGAGAGGGCGGCGGCGCAGCAGCTCCTCGCGCGCTCTCTGCCCGGGTGCTCGCGGTCGCGCTGGCGGAAGCGAGCGTGGGCTCAGCGAGCCTTCTGGATAACTGGGCTCGTTCCTTTTCCAACTGGAATTGCGTGTGACAGAAATGAAGTCATGCTCTGCAAGTTGCAGTCAGGCCCCATCTGCAGGAGCTGGCCTAGAAAGGAGCTACTCCTGTGAGTAAAGACTTCAAGAGTAAAGGTGAATTTTGTGACTCCCCAAAGGCGCTGGCAGTGGCTAAGGAAAAAGGCCAGCATAATTGGACTATCAGCTGAGCGCCTGGGGATGGAAGGGACTCGGCAACAGTTCCTGAAGGCCGAGTAGTCGTGGTTGCCCATGAGAAAAAGTCAAACAGATGAGTAAACTCTTCTTCCCCAACTGTGCGCTGACCAGCCAACGTGAGCGGCAGCCTTCCTGGGCTGTCTCTACTACGTGCTTGTGTTCTGCAGGGCAGCTGGTTCTTGTGGGGGCTGCTCTCCAGAACGCTGCCTTTGAAACCTCCGTTCCTAAAACAAAGGCCGGCAGTCTCTCTTAGAATCTAATTTCCTTGCAGGCGTTACTGACGGAATTGCTCCGCCACAAAGGATGCATTTCCCACCCGAGAAGATTTCTGTGGCTTGGCGGCAAAGGCAAAGCGTTGGAGCTGGACTCCGCAACCTGGGCAATACGTGTTTCCTCAACTCTGTTCTACAGTGTTTGACCTACACGCCCCCTCTGGCCAATTACCTGCTTTCTGGGGAACACAGCCAGTCGTGTGAGTACTTGTGAACACGTTCCTTGCAAGCTGCTGGACAGCTCTGCAGGTGAAAGGACAGCAGTGACTCTGTGAAGCAGACTCTGGGTTTTCCTAGTGTCCCTGCAGGGGCTCCCTTTTAAGAGCGCATGCACGGCAGGCTCAGGATAGCTGAGGGAGTGCTTGCTTTCCTTTAATGCCCCGTGCTCCGGCGTCGAAGGAGGGTTCTTTCTTCCCTCCTGTGAATGATCAAGGGCATTGGGAAGTAAGGCGCTTCATGAATATTTGGCCTGTGGCTTTCCAGCTGCTCGAAAGATGATAAATTTTCGGAGGAGGGCATCACAGGTTCTCGGTGTTCCTTCCCAGCCGGGTTTCCCTAATGCACGACCGCTGCGAGACCTGATGTGGTCACTGCTGAACCGGAAGAAGAGGAAAACTACCACAGAGCACCGTGAAAGCAATATGAGCTAGTCGGGCTATTCCCATGCACCTCCCTGCAGAAGAGGGCTTGGCAGTAGTCCTTCAGGTGCTTCGTCAGAAAATGCGTGCTAGTGCAGGCTTACTGGTTAATGCTTATGCGCACAGACTGGGCTGTTGGCACCTTTGGAGAAGAGAGCGTGGAACGGAGAGCAGAGACCGCACTTCCAACTTGGAGATTGTTGGTGCTTAAGGTTTTCCACAGGTACGTAGGTATCTTGCACTAGCCGGAGGTGGTTTCTTCCTTGACTCTTGACAGGTCGTGAGCAAGGCTTCTGCATGCTGTGTACGATGGAAGCTCACGTTAAGCATGTCCTGTTCTGCTCTGACAACGCCGTCGAGCCTACGGCTGTCTTCAGTGACCTTAGACGTAAGTCATTTCAGATGGCGTTCTTTGCAGAAACGTCTGAATTTTCAGAGGGTTATTTCACGGGTGCAAAGGGCTTGGAGAGATTAATTGTTGTAGGAAAGAGAGCTTTTAGAAAAGTAGGTTTCCTGTCCCTTTTGAAGAGATAAGCATTGTGCCCTTTGTGTTTATTAGGAATAGGGGAGCATTTCTGTTTTGGCAGACAGGAAGATGCTCACGAATTCTTATGTTACACCGTGGCTGCTATGCAGACAGCTTGCTTGAATGGAAGCACCAGGTAAGCAGAACCAAGTTAACCTTGAAGTGTTCTCTAGCACTTTTGACGCCTTCCTTTCCTACCCTACGTGAAAACCTTTGCCCAGGGTTTTCGTAGAAAAGAAAAGCTCTTTGAAGAAAGAGCTACCTCTCCGCCTCGGCTCTTCTGAGCGCTGATGATAATTTGTTTCCAGCTTGGACACGTCGTCGCAAGCCACCACGGTCATTCACCAAATATTTGGAGGATTCCTAAGATCCAGAGGTACTTTTGGAAACTGCTACTGTCCTTGGAACTGATCTGTGCCTTTGTGCCCGTTTGTCGCAAAGAGCTTGCGGTGTGCCAAGAAGTAGCGGCTCTCAATAATGTAAACGGGCAAAGTGAGTCTCCTTCCCATTTTGTGAAGTGCTTCTGTTTGGCTTCCAGTAACGTGCTTGAGCTGCCAAGCAGTTTCAGAGTCCTATGAGGCCTTCCTCGATATCCCGTTGGAGATAAAGGTAAGACGTCTTGGAGCGGTGGCTGACGATGCCGTCGAAGGCCCCGAGCTTTCGGGGGCTGTTCTTTCTTTTTGTGGCTTTCTAAACTCGACGGAGTTCACGTAGGCATGTATGCTGTTCACGGCAAAAACGCTTGGTGGAGGCTGGGAGGTGGATTGGACTTGGTCCTCCTCTGGAAGCCCCGTGAATGGTCTCCGTGTGTGGGGGGGTTTAAGCCAGAGAGAGAGCAATTAGCGTATCTCCGCACGCATGCTCGTCCTATGATACTTCCCAGTTTTGGACTACCCCGATACACTTCTGATTGGTACGCGATGGCTTTTTTTGCTCTTGTGATTTACGCAAAGGCATACCACAGATAACTTGATTGTGCGCTACCGCAGACAGGTAGCTCTTGGTACCAAAGTACAGTCCTTTTCAAACAAGGTCAGTGTTCAGCATACTCTGCTTCTGCCTCCTTCTTTGCGGTGTTCGCTGCTTCGCAAGTAGGTCTCCCACGTGTGCACGAGGGAGGCCCTGCGGCAAAAGAGGAGTTGCGGGTTGGCATTTGAGTTTCCAGCAACTCAGTGCCCTCCTTTCTTCCTCCTCCAGGCAGCCTCCTCTGTCCCTGGGGCGCTCGAAGAATTTGTGAGACCTGAGCTGCTGGATGGTGAGAATTGCTACAAATGTAGCAAGTAAGTAGTCTTCCTAATGCCATCGGACTAGGAGATAGTGGCCGAACCCATTGTCCGCCTCGGAGCGGCTTTGGGTTGTGCAGCTAATGAACCCTGAAGTCACCCAAAGCTTGGAAAAGAGTACATTTGCTTCTTAGAGCGGAATCGGTGTCATTCTGTTCAACTAGTTGGAAATCTTTGATAAGAAGCGCAGGCGCTAGCTCGCATTCCGGAACCACGCTCCGGTGAGAGAGTCACGTTCCTGCTGCCTTGCGTGTTGTTGGCAAGCCTTACTTTTGGGCCCAGCAAAGATACGTGCTCAGGCATTTGCTTGGCTACCGAAAGACAACGTTCCCGCTCCTTATCGAGCTGGCCTCCTACATCCTGCCAGGTTCTCTGCAGGAGCAAGGCTGAAATGCAGGGTGTGGCTTTAAGGAAAGAAGCCCCGTCTTAGGCAAGGAAATACCATTCAGCTAGGATGAGCGTGAGAGAGACATGGAAACTTGCTTGACTTTTGGCGTGAGGGGGAGGGGGGAAGATGCCTTGAAACAATTGCCTGTGCTTGCTTTGAAGGTGTGAAAAGATGGTTGCTGCGTCCAAGAGGTTTACAATACATCGCTCTTCCAACGTTCTCACCATAGCCCTGAAAAGATTTGCCAACTTCACTGGTGGAAAGATTAGCAAGGTATCTATGCAAGTGTAATGCCTTCTTGGGAAGGGAGATTTCCCAAGGCGGAACGCTCTGTTCAAAGTTGTTAATGTCGGCCGACTGTAACCATAGCGACAGAAGATGTCTAGGCAAAATCAGCGCAAGAAGTAGGTCTTACTCTTTCTCTTCCGGTAACAGCAAAGCTCCCGTGTGACGATAAGCGTATGCTCCGCTCTGAAAGAGCTGGTTTTGCATTGAGCAGTTCTCTGCAATGGAAGCGATTAAATGTTGTCTCTGGGAAGACCGATTTCTGAGGAGGCAAAACATGTCTGTCTAAGCTTCCAGCCCACATTCTTAGCAGTGTTCTTCCCCGGCTCTTTCACGAAGTGTTCCCAGATGAGTTTTGAATCCTCTTGCTCTGTCTTCAGGATGTGGAATATCCAGAGTATTTGGACCTGCGAGCATACATGTCTCAGCCAGTTGGAGAACCAGTCCTCTACGCCTTATATGCAGTCCTGGTGCACAGAGGTGCCAGCGGTCGTGCAGGACACTATTTCTGCTTCACCAAGGTAAGCATCAGCTTCATTTCTTGCAGGGCAGAATCTGTGCTGGTGAAGAGAAACTTGTCCCAGCATGTTACTGACAACCATTGTTTTGAAGGGGAAGGAGCTCGTTACATGTCTCCTTTGACTAGTCTTGGTGTCTCCTTTGTCTGCTAGTGTTCTGTCTGGGTTTTCCTGTAGAGAGCACGCTCTAGAGTTGCTCTAAAGGCATCGTTGCCTTTCTTTGCAGGCCAGTAATGGACTGTGGTATGAGATGAATGATGCCTCGGTAGTCCTTTGCGACCTCCAAACCGTTCTCAGTCAGCAGGCGTATTTACTTTTTTATATCAGGTAAGAGCGAGTATTCAGATGGGTTTGGGGTACCTTTCCCTTTCGCGCTGCTGAAACCTCTCTTCTGCTCCTCTGACGTGTTTTTCCTTCTGTCCTGGGCGGAAAGGACTATTGGTAGAATTGCGTTCTGTCCAGTCTGGAATTCCCCATGTCACGCAGTGTCTTTCATTGCTTGGCCTTCACCTGCTGCACTTGCGTAACTTGCTACGTACGTGCTCTGTGGAGCTGGCGAATGCCATAAAGGAGGAGAAATTCAGGCCAGAGGTGGTGTAAGGATGAGTTCTTGCTCTGCAAGGGACGGCCGTGGTAGGAAGAGCAGCATCTAATTTTCAGCTTGTAGTCTTGGTTACGTTCTCAGTATGACGTATCAGCTGCTCCTAGATGATGGCAGGATGGGATTCAGCCCAAGAGGAGGCTGACAGGGCATGTCTCAACTGAGATCACTGTTGTTTCCCAAGGTGTGATGGTGAGACACTTGGAGAATGCACTTCTGACGCGCCCGTGCCATCTTATCCCCCTTCATGCCTTGGTCAGCCGGGGGCTAATAAGAAGGGGGCTGGATTTCTGAGACCGCAGCTTGCTCCTCATATGCTGAAGGTAATGGGGAGGGGGGAAGAGAGGGAAGGAGAGAGGCACCAAATGGGTAGTGGGAATTGTCTTTTTCTTCCTTTTTTTTTTTTTTTTTCCTTTTTTGGTAGCGTCTGCATTGTATTTTCCCTCCCACCCTGCAGCTTTCTTCACAGCTCTCCTGCTGCAGCCGGAATCACTCAAACAGTGGCTGCTGCTGAATTGCGTGCAGCCCTGCTGCTTCTTTACTTGCAGCTCCGCTTCCTGAAGCACAGCGAGACATTGGAAGTAGAGCCTAGTCATGCTCAAATCCTGGGAAAAAAAAGGGAAAGACTGCTTGGTTTATTTTTAGTGCTGTCACTTGAGCTGAGACAGCAAAACCAGAATGGCTTATTCCTGAGCACTGGAACAAGTATGCTGGGGGTTTCAGGGAAAGTTGAAAGGGGAAAAATGGACGCAGGTACATAGCTAGAGACAGAGAGAGAGAGAGAGAGCGCGCGCGCGATTTGGGGCCATCCTTAATCCGTGCTCAGCTCTTTGGATGGGCTTTCAAAAATGATGCTCATTTGCTTCCAGTCGGCCAAAAACCAAAAGTAGGAATGAACAACACTTGCTGGCCTTGCACTTCGAATTAAAGCAGAGTGGGGCATTTTTTGTTGTTGTTTTTTTCCTCTTCATCTCCTGAGGCAATCTGTGGGACTCCCTGGTAGGAGGGGTTTGTGTTTGGGGCTTCTCCAAGCTGTGTGTTTGCACATAGCCATCTCACGATCTCTTCTTTTGAAATACAGAGCTCAAGTCATTTAAAGAGAAATGGAGCCCTGAAAGAGGATCCCAGTACCATTGGCATCACAGAAATGGGCGGTGATTCCCACAAGAGGAGGTGCTCTCGCAGGCTGGAAAGAAACAAGCGAAACTGCCACCTGCAGCAGTATTGCCCTGGAAGCAGGCGCACATCTTCCCATAGTGACAGAAACTGCCCGGATAAGGGCAGAAGCTCCGGAAAATGTCCTCCTTACCGATCCCGAAGCAGAGGACGAACAGAGCAAGAGAGGTCACACGAGCATTCTTGCAAAAGCAGGTGGCTCCACCTGTCATCACACGCCAGAGGGGAAGGCGGGCATCACTTCAGCAGCCACCAAGCAGACGCGTGCCGCTGTCCAGTCCCGGAGCAGCAGTCTGAAAACTATTCTCCTCAACGACGAGCACCTTCAGCTGTGTCAGTTCCTTCCGGTTTTGAGGGCTCTTCCCGGAAGACTGAAAAGCAAAGAAACAGAAAAAGAGGACATCCCCACGCCAGAGGGAGCGACAACAAAATAGAAGGGAAACGGAGAAAGACCGAGAAAAGAGATTTCCGCAGTTCCTCTTGTTCTTCTCTGGCTGTTTCTCCTGTCCGCCCAGTTGGCTTTAAAGAGCTCTCAATAGTGCGGCGTCTGTCTGGAGATCACGTGGGTAGGTCGATCAAGTGAAGGCAGGAAAGATACTGCTGAGCTGTGCTAGCACTTCAGAAGGGGACTGCTAACGGTGCTGACTGCTGCTTGGAATACGCAGGGGTAGAAGACACCGCTCTGGAATAAAGTTATTAGATGTTTATTACCTTGAAATCCCCAAACCACAAGGGGAATCCCAGGAACCTTGCAGGCAGGTGACCGGGCTGCCCCAGGCACCATAGAGCATCGGCCCCTGGCGACGTTCGGGGGGTGGGGGGTGGGGGTTTAAGGCGAAAGAATAGGCTACAATGTGGCGTAGTGTGCACGCGCTGCAGATAACAAGGAGAGCGGTAATTCTTTAGATGTACAGATAACAAGGGAAGCAATAATTCTTTAGGAATACGTGAGTCCAGGTTGATGCCTGTGTGGTGCACCTAAGGGTCGCGACCTGCCGTTCCCCTTGGAGTCTGAACACCAAGTGTTTTGGCAGCTGCACTAGTTGGCCGGTCAACATGCTCCTGTCTCCTCGCCAATATTCCACTTTTATTTACCCACTAACGAGACCAATTTACCCACTAACGGGACCATACAGTTAGAGGCACATGTGCACACGGTTCTGGATCAGGCTACGAGAATGATTGTTTTCTTTGGCACCTCTTCCAGAACTAGCCTCAATTAATGATGTGTGTACAAGCCAAGACCTAATGTCCGCTCGACCTCTGAGGGTGTGCGTTTCTTAGTAAGGCAGACGTTCAGAAATTACCGCAGAGCAGCTGCAAATCATCCCCTGCAGTAGACTTGATAAAATACAGTCCCATGTAGGCATCGAGTGCCACATCTGTTTTTTCTGTTCTTAACTTGCCCCTTTCCTTCCGACAGTATGATTTGGATTTCTCTGCACTCCACATGGACAGTCACAAGCGTAAGAGCAAGAAGAAAAAGAGCAGACCCATCAAGAAGCTGGAAAGCTGCTTGGAATGCTCAGATCCTCCTTTCCAGAAGTACCCACGGGAGGAGAAGGGAGACGGCCATCCTCCAGACGGCTCTTTATGGGAACAATACAGCAACCATGGCAGTAAACAACTCCACGGGGCGGGCAGCCTTCAAGGGCTTGCGTCAGGAAGGCTGTGCAGTATGCCCTGGCTTCCAAATATTCTGCCTCAATTGAAAGAGACACAAGTTTTCCTCGTGTGTGTGTTTCCAGTTTTGAATGGTCACTAGGAAAGAAGGCAAAACTGCCACCAAATGTCACGTCCCTAAGGTCTACCGTGGGTCAGGAGAGCAGGTAGCTGTGTCCTGCTCTCCTGCACAGTACGCCCGTCCTAGCACGCAACGGACAGGCGGTGGCTTTTCCTGGGAGGCTTTTGGAAGCCTCCCTCTCGAGGTCGCTGCAGTCCCGGAGTCACAGCGCACGTCAAGCTGCGGGCAGGCTCAGGTCTTTGCTGTTTAGAAAGCAAACCGCTGAGCAGATGGGTTTGTGCTGAATGTCATGACAGGGAGTGAGCCTGCTTCCTTTTGTCGTTCAGCTGCAGAGCTTGAGGACGGGAGCTGTCAAGACTGACTAACCTTACCATCTACACCACCACTTACCATCCAACCCAACAGAGAGCCGTTCTCCAAACAATGCTAACCAATCCGAGCTTGAAGAGTGTTCTCAGAGCAATAAAGTTGCCGTCAAAACAAAACCCAGTCCTTGGCAGTGCTTCAGATTTCTGTGCGGAATTTCACCATGAAAAGCAGAAATGCTTTTTTCCCAGTCCTTTTCCCTTAGGCGTCCTTTTCTAACAGGTGCCGGTAATGCCGATGGGCGGCAGAGATCGCGCTGGCACACGGGGCCTGGCAGTAGCCAAGGCGCGAATGGGGCGCCGCAGGAGCGCCCGGCAGCAGTGCGGCAAGCAAGTCGCTCTGTTGCTCGGGCAGGTGAAGTGTCAGCACGGCTGCTCAGAAGCTGCTAGCGCTTCCCTGGGCCTGGGTGGCGGGAGTGAGGCTGAAGGGAACTAGTGATGTCTAGCAACTGCCTAAGGTAAAGGGAAATCGGTGGAGGCCCAGCTGGAGAATGACGGGGTGTGTTGGGGTGCAGGGCTACTCACAGGCAGCTGGTGCTGACAACACAGCCCCGTGCGGCCATCGCAGCCAAAGCAGAGGTGCCAGACACACCAAAGTGGGGAAGGGATGCAGCGAAGCGGGGCCCAGCGGGGACAGAGGGGCTGTGCCACGGCCGGAGTGAATGGCAATGTTCGGGGGAAGGCGATTTCTGTCAGCTTATGCCTGATAGAGCGTGCTTCCCTTGTTAAAGAATAGCGAACTGAAACTGTCTAGAGTATGTTCTAAGTATGCCAAAAAAAAAAAAAGGTTTGAAAGTCTTAAAAAAAAAAAATGCTCAGTGATATCAATCCGCACCACCTGAAATACAAGTGCCTGGTATACAGCCTGGGGACGAAGTGTTAGTTAAAGTATTTCCACAAAAATCCAAGTTAAAACCTGAATGGAACAGTCCATATACTGTCATACTATGTTCTTCTTTTGCTGTGAAAGTTGAACTGTACTTGTATATGTTGAAAAAGGATGTGTCTGTGTAAGAACACTTTGTAATCTTACAGAGAGCAGTGTTGTAGATACAAGTAATCACTCAAACATTTGTATTTGTAGCTTTACCCCAAATTATGGGATGCAACTGTTACAATCTAATTATACATTGAGCCAAAATTTACTCCCTATCCCCATTGGAATGAATCTTATGCTAGTAAAGAAACTACTACAATGCGATGATTTGCGTTGACTGCTAGAATGCACCCGGAACAATGGACAAAAAACTCTAATCACCATTCATTGTGATGCGGAAGAGATACACCACGTCTTGGAAAGGGTAAAGAGGGACGGAGAACATCATGGCTGGGAAACTCTTCTAGGATGGTCACCAACTGCAACAGGGATTTATAATCACGTGTTGCACCCGGTAGTAGTTGTGTTCAGTTTAACTGTGTTGTGCCTATTACTTACAATTATATTATACATAAGATTATGGAAAGCGATAGTACGCCTCGAAAGGCTTTGAGAACTCTGTTTAAAAGATTAACAGGGATGCTTCATAAAAACAAAGGGGGGGACTGTTAAAGAATAGCGAACTGAAACTGTCTCGAGGTAGCCGCTTAGCACAACTTCTGTAAAACTTGCTTAGCATGAGTAGCTAAATTTGCTGAAGCCTTAGGCCGCACTTAGATAAAATAATGAACTTTTACTTAGTCCAGTAAGAAAAGGGCCTCAGAGCTGGTTCAAGCTGGGAAGATAAGGAAGGTACAAGCAGTCTGCATTCCTGTGTCTCACACTCCGAAAGGGAGGATGTCAAGGCTTTGAAATAAGACCAGCGCAGGGCATTAGGACCTTGAGGGGCAAAGCCTTAGCTCACTGCTGGGGCAGTGTTAATTGTTATGATTTGGAATCACCTCCTCCTTCTCAGGACCTTGAGAGACAATGGTAAGACGCAAGGAGAAACGAAGGTACAACCGTCAGCAGAAACCACAACAGTAAAGCTAAGGGAGAAAAACAGCCTGCCTAGGAGCAACGATGAGAGCCAATAAGGAGCAGGAGACCCCAGACCAAAAAAATTACTGTTGGTCTAACTACCGCGTGAGGGGTGGGAAACTTAATTGGAAAAAGCTATAATTGCCCAGGGATTTCTTTGTTTGGGCTCCCTCTTCGGAGGCACCCAGCTCGAGCTGTAATTACTGCATGTGCATCATTAAAATTTAATTATTTAATTTGCTTTGATTTGGCTCTGAACTTTCTTGCAGGAACCTAGGGTCAGACCCTGTTATGGTGCCCGGCGAGCCTCATTTCCATAGCAGTGACCTCACAAGCACAGCGAGCATCCATGGGCATTCCACTGGCCAATCAGGCCCTGAGGCTGCTGTGACCTCACTAGCACAGCCTGCAGCCATGGGCCTGACACTGGACTATGAGGCACAGGGACTGCTCTGACCTCATATGCACAGCCAGCAGCCATGGGCCTACCACTAGCCCATGAGGCACGGATGCTGCTGTGACGTCACAAGCACAGCTGGAAGCCATGTGCCTGCCACTCGCCTATCAGGCACCGATGATGCTGTGATCTCACAAGCACAGCCAGCAGCCATAGGCCTGCCACTGGCCTATCAGGCTCTGAGGCTGCTGTGGCCTCACAAGCAAGCACAGCCAGCAGCCGTGCCCTGATGCTGGCCTATGAGGCAAGGAGGCTGCTGTGACCTCGCAAGCACAGCTGGAAGCCATGTGCCTGTCACTGGCCTATCAGGCACTGATGATGCTGTGACCTCACAAGGAAGCCAAGGCAGCAGCCATGGGCCTGTCCCTGGCCTATGAGGCATTGGGACTGCTGTGATCTCACATGCAAGCACAACCAGCAGCCATGCCCTGCTGCTGGTCTATGAGGCACGGAGGCTGCTGTGAGCTCACAAGCACAGCCAGCAGTCATGGGCCTGCCACTGCCCTATCAGTCACTGAGGCTGCTGTGACCTCACAAGCACAGCCAGCAGCCAGGGGCCTGCCACTGCCCTATCAGGCCCTGAGGCTGCTGTGACCTCACAACAACAGTGAGTAGCCATGGGCCTGACACTGGACTATGAGGCACGGAGACTGCTGTGACCTCAGAAGCACAGCTGGAAGCCATGTGCCTGCCATTGGCCTATCAGGCAATGAGACAAATGTGACCTCACAAGTACAGCCAGCAGCCTTAGACCTGCCACCGCCCTATCAAGCTCTGAGGCTGCTGTGACCTCACAAGCACAGCCAGGAGCTGTGGGTCTGCCCTCGCCTATCAGTCACTGGGACTGTTGCGACCTTACAAGCACAGCCAGCAGCCAGGGGCCTGCCACTGGCGTATCAGGCTCTGAGGCTGCTGTGACCTCACAAGCAAGCACAGCCAGCAGCCATTGGCCTTTCCCTGGCCTGTCAGCCACTGAGAGAAATGAGACCTCACAAGCACAGCGTCCATCCATGGGACTGCCACTGGCGTATCTGGCTCTGAGGCTGTTGCGACCTCACAAGAACAGCCAGCAGCCAAGGGCCTGACACTGCAATATCAGGCACTAATGATGCTGTGACCTCACAAGCACAGCCTGGAGCTGTGGGTCTGCCACTGGCCTATCAGGCACCGATGATGCTGTGATCTCACAAGCACAGCCAGCAGCCATAGGCCTGCCACTGGCCTATGAGGCTCTGAGGCTGCTGTGGCCTCACAAGCACAGCCAGCAGCCATGGCCCTGCCACTGGCCTTTCAGGCAATGGCACTAGTAAATATCTGCATATATACATATCATTCACAGACACACATATATATCATACATATATATATATATCAAATATACATCATATATATCATATATGTATATCATGTATGCATAGCATATATATATCATACATATATATATATAAAATAGTAAATATCTACATCCAAGCTAATCATATTATGCCCTTTTTATGCACAGTAAAAGACTGAAGTAATTTTAAGTTGCTGCTTATCTGACCTGTTTTAAACATCTACTTTGGGATAAGATGAACTGAGCCAACGAAAGTCCTTTTGCTCTTTTCTGAATATAAAGGGAGCCTAAGATGACTAGACCAGATCTAGACACCTATGTTTCATCAAATACATCCTCCTTATAATAGCTAAAAAAGATGCTTGACAAAGAATGAAAACATGCATATAGGCAAACAGGTTGGAGCAGGAAAAGTTCATGTACCCAGCAGGTGGCAACACCAGTCTGGCAATGTCAACCACCACACTTGGATATTCACAGTCAGAAGATGAAATAGCAGTGGTGCAATGATGACCAGATAGCCTGTAATATGTAACGCCAACCCTGGGACATAAAACATAGAGGACATTGTGTGGATGTTCTCTCAGGGGATCAAAGAGATGCACAAGATATTCATTAACACAGAAGCCGTAAAAATAAAACAGAGTGAATGATATTGCCTAGGTCCAAAGCCTAATTAATCCATCTTCTTCTTCTATTTTTACAATAAGAAAGGATCTCTGTCTACTCACCATACGATATTTTTCTAAGGTAACCACTTGGTATTTAAAAAAAAAAGATATCCAAGAAAAAAAAGAATCATTGATATATTCTTGGCAAAAGTGAACAGGAGAAGACATAAAATTTCCATAGGCCATTAACCAGTTAACAGGTGACATGAAAGCAAACACTTCGTTATCCTGCTACGCAGCATCTCTGAAATAAGCAGAAAAGAAGAATCCCTGTATTTACATTTGATTCTAACAAAAAGTTAACTAGGTATATTGATACAGGTTATTAGCTACTAGATGCCATTATAAGTCACACCAAAGATACACAGCTAATTTCCAGGGTAATACAGAAAATGATTAGAAAATAGTTTTGTGTGTAATCAAGACTCTAGTGCCCCTGAGTGACATAGCAGGTTAACTGTTCACAGCAGACTGTGGACAACATTTTTGAATTGAAAGGCCGATGACGTCCTTCCCTTCCTCCATTGCTCTGTCAGAAACATTGGTAAAGACTGTGGTAAATATTCAACTTTTAACGTGCGCTTCAGAAATAATGACGGCAGCAAATGTGTTTACAGGACAATGCTGAAGAAGATCAGCTATTTAAAGCATTCATTTTCCACATACATAGCCACGCTTTCCCCCCTCTCCCATACAGTCACACTAGGAAGATTGAAACAGTAAGGGCAAGAGTGCTCTCTTGATATTAAGGCATAAACCGGGCAGAGGGAAGGGTAAGATCATAACTTTTTCTAATAAATTAAAATGGACCCATTTCCTACCATTCCAGTCCCCACTTTTTATATGCAAATAAGGCAGAAAAGTGGCGATATTCCAAATGTTCTATTTCCTGTCCTACATTGACCTTGCTAGTGTTTTAATTTGGAAAGGATGACCTGGCTGCTCATTTTCCACAGCTCATTGGAGCCATAAATAACGAGGTCAAGACAAAGGACAATGCACTGAGCTAAAGAATCCAGTGCAAGCATCAAAGCAAGACAACACATGGCTGCAATTTATACAATATTTTGAGGCATCATATTCTGAGCATATTATGAATCTCTATTCGTGATAAAGGCTATACCAAGGAAAAAAGATTAAAAGATGAGAGCCGTGGTTATAACAATGTAGAATGGAAGACGAGAGAAATCTGAATCCTAACATTTTTAAGATTACCATTGCGTGGTGCTTCTTTGATGATGTTTCTGAACTTAATGCAATTAATATGTAATTACAGAATACCAACGGGATCAAAAAAATCATTGGCCCATGAAAATACAGGAATTAAAGAAGAAACATAATACTGCCTTTTGATATTCAAAGCTGAATATGTAATGTCATTATGCTAAATAATCCTGCTGAACAGAAGAGGATTTTCGGCTGACAACATCTCTTTGCACTTCTGAATCTTAAAATACAAAACTCTTCCTATTACGATGCATAAGGAAACATTCCTGTGGTACTGTATTCACGCATGGAGTTCTCTGGAATTTCAACAAGGATATGGACCTATGCAAATCACGTGCACACACATAAGCAGTGTTAATCGTCTATATTCTCTTCTTGTTTCTTTAAATAGAAAAACTACCAAGTAGAACTCCAAGTGTGGGATTCATCTCAGACAATTCTCACAGAATTACTGAGGTTGGAAGGGACCTCAGGAGATCATCTAGTCCAACACCCTTCCCCTCTCCACCACCCAGCTCAGAGCAAGGTCAACTAGAGCAAGTTGCCCAGGATCATGTCCAGTTGGATTTTGAATATCTTGAAGGATGGAGACTGCACTGTATTTGTCTTCTGATGACACAAATAGTCTTGCTAACAAGGCCTACTTTGGCATTGTACCACAAATATGTACATCACCACACACTGAGGAAGTCAGTGGTATGTCACTCGGGGCTCTATCAGAAAGAACAACACCTGTTTAAAGAGCCAGTCCTGGAGACCAGGGGGCAAAAGTTGCTTATAGCTGCCATCATTTAAGGACACTGCAACTAGACAGACAAAGTGGTGCTGGTAAGAGGAGTGTAAATACAAGATATGTTCTGGGTCTTTCTGGTTGATGACATTCTCTAAAAAACCTTCTACACATGCTGTAATCTAACACCCTCCCATCAGCTACTTATAAACCTAAAGGAACGGCATCTCCCGAGGGTCAAACCTCCCCTAGCGCTGCGGGGGGGGGTGGGGGGGGCGGGGGTGGGGGGGCGGGAGTTGGCAGCCTGGCATGCGGGGAGCCGTAGTTTTCACCGCGGCATGCCGGGAGCAGTAGTCTTCCAGCACTGGGCTTCCGGGCCGCCATTTTCACGTGCACGGTATGCTGGGAGGTGTAGTCTTCTCAGACGGGGCTACTGGGTGACCATGCTGCGCCTCTCGAGGTGGCGGGGGCGGGCAGGTCTCTGCCAGCGGCGTTCCCACCAGCCAGCCGCATCGTGCTCTGTGGCAGGCCAGGAGCTGTGGTTCCAGGTGCCGGTGCCTTCTCAGCCCTGCAGCAGTGGCCCGCTGGGTCTGTTCCTTACTGGACGTGTGTCACTCACGCCTGAGTCCCCACAGGTCACGGGGGACAGTGGAATGCCCCTGTTTTTCCCCGGTACAGGGCAGGAAGCATTTTCCATCTCTGGTGGTGTTGCAAGACAATCTTGGAAGCTCAGAAAGAGTGTTCATGCTCTTTAAACTAGGCAGATGAGGAGAACCTCTCTATTTCCTGGGAGGAAATAATTCTTTAATCAAGGCCGTCCTAGAACTGCTAAAGCCTTAAAGAAACTGTAAATCAAGATGCTTTGTTTTCTATGCATACATTGCCAATTTAGCAAAAGAATTCGAGGTATCCCCTAACTGACCTGTCCTCATTATAATACAAGAAAATCACGCTGATAGGTCAGAAAGACCCACGCCCGGGTGAAGACCCCTCCCCTGAGCATGTGTAGTAGTAAAATGGTGTGTAAGCAATATTACAGTTGTAGGTAAATCACTAACCAACCGGTGTAAAAGGGAAAGTTGCAAACCTTGCAATTTGTTTGTGTAAATGCTACTTGGAAAGCCGGGGGGGGGGGGGGGGGGAAATGCGCTTGATTTGTGGGAAACCACCGAGCAGCCAGGCTTGCGCAACTCTGAAATAAATAAGCAAATGTCTCTCCTGAGCGTGTAATTATTGGCTTAGTGCACACGGGGCAACGAATCCGCTTTTTGGACAGCAGTGTGACCGGGCAGGGTTGTCCCCAGGGGCTGGGGCTGTCCCTCTTGGAAATGGGGAGGGCAGGGAGAGAAGGAGGGGTGCTGCGGGCTCCTGGGAGTCGTAGCTTTGCTCAGGATTGGGGCCAGTTAGGCAACTGCTGGGAGGAGCGGCAGTGCTGGGAGGGCACGGTGCGGAGCTGTACTGCTGTGCAGCACAAGGGAAAGTCGACCAGCACCGTTGCTGTCCGAGGACCCTGGAACAGCCCGAGAGACCCTGGAACAGCCACCCCACGGACACCGTGTCACTGCCTCGCAAGGCCATTGCGTTCAGGTACGTTAGACTACATCGGGCAGAAGAAACGTAAGCCGAAGGATCAGGGCAAATAGCTGCTTGTCTAGGTTTGTTACCTAGCGACGCACTGGCAAAGCTTTTCATGAACACTCCTACTTGATCGAGTGCATATTCATTCCGTGAATATTACTGCCAGAACGCGTACGTCACTGATCCTTTAAAGCAAGTCCGTGGCACTGGGGTAGCACGTGTAGTGGAGACTAAATGCAATAATACCTCATTTTGATGTCGTTCTCTTCTGCGAAAGCACTTGGAGCAGATGACAACATTTATCATACTATTTTGTTTATTGAGTGGACCCTGATACTGGGGAGAAGGTGGTACTGCACCGAAAGGGAGCACGCATGCGCATTGCGTTCCGCCGCGCTCACTGCTGCCATCGCGGGTCTGAAAAGCGGCACTGCACACTCATCGGCGTAGCGCATGCGCACTGCGTTCCGTCCTGCTCACCGCTGTCCTCGCGTGTCGACAAGGCAGCACTGCAGCCGCCGGCGGCCACCGCTGCGTACGAAGAACAGTGCAGGCAGCCGGCGCACACGTGTGCGCTGCCGGTCACCGTGTTCACCGCTACTCTCCGCTCTCTCGGGGACGGGTAAGCGAAGGCGCTCGTCCACCCCTGCCTGGTGCTCACGGACTGGGAGCGCTTTTCCCGAGAGGGCTTTTCCTTCCCGGTGCTTCCTGGGTGTGCGGGGATGGGCAGTGCCATCTCAGAGCTGCTCCGCGACCGGGGCAGCCCCAGCGCCTGCTCGCTGATCCCCGCCGCTCTCTCGGGCACGGGCAGAGCAGCCTCGGGGCGCTCGCTGCTCGGCCTGAGCACCGGGCTGGCGCGGCGGGCTGCGGGTCGCCCGCGGGAGCCGGCCGGCTGCAGCGCCGCGCTATGACCACACGAGGGCGCCATTGCGGTCTCGCCTCCCCCCCCCCGCTCCCGCTCCCGCTCGCCCCCGCCCCTCCCGCGCTGTCCGTAGCCAGCGCATGCGCGGCGGCGGGGAGCAAGATGGCGGCGAGCAGGGTGGGTGTTTTCGCTCGGCGGCTGCGGGCGAGGGCCGAGGCTGCCTGGAGTCGAGCACGTGGGGATCCCGGTGAGGCGAGCGTGTGCTTTCGGGTGGCCGCGGGCGTCGGGCTGTGTCCTGCCCGCCGGGGCTGTCACTTTGTGGAGGCGGCAGGGCGGGGGGGCGGGGGGTTCGGACCTGGCGCCGCACCGCGCCGGGTCTGCCGGAGCGTGGCTCTGACTCTGCCTTTTCCGTGTGTCGCCTGTAGGGCCCCAGTTCCTCCCCAGCGCGGGCCAGGGCGTGCACTCACCGCTGTGGACGCAGCCTGGAGGAGCGGGGCGGGGGGGTGGTGTCTGCGCGGGGGTCTGGATGTGTCCAGCAGCGGCACAGCAGCCTGATGCCTCCTCTCGTCTGGGACGCGGGTTCCTTTGCAGCTTTTCTGGGATGCGGGGCCCTTGGTGAGTTCCCTGCTGCCTTCTCTGGCGTTCTGTGCAAGCTCATAGATCCCTCCTCCTCCCCTCCGCCACCCTATCTGATGGGGTGGGAGACCAGTGGCTCCTCCCGCCGAGCTGACAGCCACGTGGGGCACCCCTATGTGCTCCCTACACATCTGGGATGGCACCCCTGCCCTGAGGGCCCCGCAGAGTCCCACCCTTCCTGCAACCAGCCCCCCCAAAGCCATTAAACCACCCACAAATCCTGCCCCAACGCCCCTACAGGCCCCAAAACATCTCCGAGCCCTGCCTCAACGTTGTCACTGACTCCAGACCTTCCCCTGCACTCTCTCCAAAGCCCCAAACATTCCTAAAACTGCTGCCAGGCCCAGTCCCCGCAGCAGTGAGGCGTTCTAACAAAGATGGGGTGTGATCTGCGTCTCCGCCTTGACTCAGTCCCGCTTTAGAGAAATGGGAGTTTACAGTGCTTCCTGGTGAAGAGTGTTGGCGGGTGGATGCGCTGATGACAAAGAGATTTTTCTCTCTTTTCTTCTGAGCCGCCTCTCAGAAGCCTCTGTACGTACACGATGTGGCTGATCTGGGATAATCGTGCTGTGCACAATGCTTAAGGAGAACATTGCCATGAAATGGCGGGCTAAGGAATAGCCTAAAAAACCTAAAAGGCTCGGGAAAAGCCAAAGAGAACACCGTTGGGCTCTGGGAAGCCCCAGTGAGGCTACAGAAAACAGCATGGCTTTTAGGCATCTCCTCAGAGCAGCAGCAATGTCTTGCTCCAGCCTATGGGACAATGGGGACTCTTAATTACCTCCTTGAATTACCACAAGTGTTGCAAAAGCAGAAGGGACTAGGGAGCACGCAGAGCAGGTTGTGGGCTATATGTCAAGTTTAAACAAGCAACAAGCCCCTCTGCAAATAGGAACAGGTTTAGCCCTAAGTAATAGATGAAGGTAGCTGTGAGCAATGTGAAGCGAAGCGGTTACGTCAGTCACCCCAAACGCCTCGGAAAAGCGTTCCAAACGCCCGATACCGTCACGGCCTCGGCAGTCTTTTTGGTTTGTTTGGCAGGGTAGCCCACCAAAGGGGGACCTCTCGAAGAGAAGCAGCAAGACCTGGGGATCCGGTCGTTCGTTTTGTTTGTCGCCTGTGAGGCTGGCATCCGAGCGTCAGAGGAATCTAGAAGCCATCTCAAAAAGGTAATAGGTTTGAAAGGGAGACGGGCAAATCGAGGGCTATCGTTCTTCCATGTAGTTAAAGACCAAGAGAGTTGTCAGTCAAGCGTGCGTCTACAAGGGTTTGAGAATAGTCACAGTAATACTGAAGCGGAATAAAAATAAGGTTTCACAGAAGATGGCGTTAGGTAGGTATTAGGCGACATGCCTGCCTGCCTAATAACCTAGCCCTAATTGCTGTGTGTAACGTTTCCAGACTGTTTACCCTGTAACATATGATGTAAAGTGCTGTATTAAGACCTTTCCTTTAAGGGAAAGAAGAAGGGGGAAAAAAAGCGGGGGGGGGGGGGGGTGAAGACAGAAGGGTAAAGAGAGAAAGATCATGCATAAACCTAAGTGTTTCCCTGAAAGTAAAACGTGAGTTTATTACTTTTCTTACAGAGATGGAACCAAGGACAGCAAATGCTGATGAAGAGAAGAGACGGACAAGCTTTTTTGTGTGATTAATACCTAAGGGATGGGATGAAACGAGGAAGCCAAAATGCAGCGGACCCTCGATATCACCAGAAACTGCTACAGGAGGAGGCATTCTGGCACGGGTAACTAAGGTAACTATTGCTAATGACTGTTAGTAGTTATTTTGGCCTCCCAGAGGCAGCGCTGATGGCTAAGTAACCCGTTCCTACCCTGTGGCTGCTGTTACCTGCATCTGCTTTAGCTTTGCTTTGGCTGTTTCTCTTTTGCTTTGTTATTGTACACGCAGCAATGGAAAGGGAAAGATGTAATACTTACTTTTTTAGATTAATTGCCATGGCTGAAGTTGAACAGACTAAAAAACGTGGGCAAGCTGAAGTAATAAAATCAAATGGAACCAAGTGAAAGCTGTCTCTGCCAGAAAGGCAAAGCCCCTTCCTCCTGGCGAGGAAGGATCGCCGTTAATAGCAATCCGAATAATAGATCACCAACATATGACGGAAGGTCTGTACGCGTTAGAAAAAGTAGGCCATGTACATTCATTTCTGTGCGTGTGACTTGACGCGTCTGTGAAGCGTCATACTTTAAGAGCTGCGAGAGAGCAAATTATTATCTTAGGGGAATGGTGGTCAAGGGAGCAGAGTTACCGTAGAGGAAGGGAGAGTTAGAGAGCGAGAGCACAAAGCGTCTGAAGTGTAAAATGAAAAGATCAATTGTTAAAGAATAGCGAACTGAAACTGTGTAGAGGTAGCCGCTTAGCACAACTTCTGTAAAACTTGCTTAGCATGAGTAGCTAAATTTGCTGAAGCCTTAGGCCACACTTAGATAAAATAATGAACTTTTACTTAGTCCAGTAAGAAAAGGGCCTCAGAGCTGGTTCAAGCTGGGAAGATAAGGAAGGTACAAGCAGTCTGCATTCCTGTGTCTCACACTCCGAAAGGGAGGATGTCAAGGCTTTGAAATAAGACCAGTGCAGGGCATTAGGACCTTGAGGGGCAAAGCCTTAGCTCACTGCTGGGGCAGTGTTAATTGTTATGATTTAGAATCACCTCCTCCTCAGGACCTTGAGACACAACAGTAAGACTCAAGAAAAACAGAGGTACAACCGTCATCAGAGACCGCAAAAAAAAAAAAAAAAAAAAGGAGAAAAACAGCTTACCTCAGAATGATGATGAGACCCAATGAGGAGCAGGAGACCCCAGACCAAAAAAATTACTACTGGTCTAACTACCGCGTGAGGGGTGGGAAATGTAAGTTGAAAAAACTATAATTGCCCAGGATTTGTTTATGTTAGGGTCCCTCTTCGGAGGCACCCAGCTTGAGCTGTAGTTACTGCACGCGCATCATTAAAATTTAATTCTTTAATTTGTTTTGATTTGGCTCTGAAATTTTTCTGCGGGAACCTAGGGTCGAACCCTGTTATAGTGGCCGACAAGCCTAATTTCCATAACATCAATTTCAGGAAGTCTCGATGGGTGCAACCCCCGGTTAGTTACCTGGCAATGGTATTTGGGGAAAGAGGAGGACAGTAGAGAGAAGAAAGGTTAAAGCCTCGTGGAATTAAGGCGCCCTCTCGTCGGTTACAACTTGGAGCAATTTTAGGAGGATTTAATTTCCTCCAGCAGCGTTAACATAGCTTTGCTGGTATCGGCAGACCACGGTGGAAATTACCGGGAGGGAGTCATGAACGGAGCTGGAACGAGGAGCGTGACGCCGCTTCCGCTGAACTGGGAGAAGCGGCCATAACGCCTCGTGCCCTCGGATTCCTGGGACGAGGCGAGCCTTTTTCAGTAACGCTTTCCACACCTGCTGACTCCCTGGGAGCACACCGTTAGAAAGCGGCGGTAAGGGAAAGTTGGGTGCCAGTAGCCCGATCCTTACGTCCCCTTTGGGGCCAGAACAAAAATTCTCCAGCTGTGAGAGACTGTTTAGCAGCGATCTGGGCTGTAACTGTCTTTGAGACTTTTACCCTTGATCACACAGAGGCAATGCAATCTCCTTAGTTCCCTCTAAAGTAGGAATGACGGGGAAATGAAGAGACAGCAGAGTATCGTCTATCCAAGTGGCACAGCGGGCGCTAACCTTAATGAGCGGGGGCGGGGGGGTTGCTGTGCAAGTGCTACAAGCAGTGGATCTTCTTGCGCGTGTCTGAATGGACGGAGGGGCAGGCACAGTTGTGCCAAAAATGCGGACGCAGAAGGTTTCTGAAAGATTAATCTCTAGCGGCTGCTTAGTCTAACTTACCTGTCACGGCAAGCCCGACTCATCATAGCTTCCAAACCCGGGGCTGGGGGAAGCGGTATTCGTGGCTCGCGTAGTCTCGTTTACCTTGCTCGTGTGCGTATTAGATCCGCTTTTGTGCTTACAGACAACTTTGGATTCTTACGCTTTTCTGCAGAGGTTTGATTTTTTTTTTCTTTTTTTTTTTTCTTCTTTCTTTGTTCTGTACTTTTGCAGGGCGATGGATTTTACTCTGCCTCCATCAACAGGCGCTGGCTGGCAAAGTCGTCGTGTCCCAGTGGAGACTCTTAGGCAGGACAGGAGGAGTTCGGATCCGCAGCCTGCCAGAAGAACGTTGCCCGGGAGGGGTTGTTTGAGCTCTAGGCGCTGGTGCGTACGGCTTGTTCTGTCAGATGCGAAGAGGGTTTTTTTTTTTCGGTTGCAGAAATTTTAGCTTGGCTTTACACCCTGTAGCGGTAGTATTTTTTTGTATTTATAGACTGTGTTAATCCTAGGTGTTCGGAACGTCGGGGAACGACTATATGCTGCCGCGAAGAGCTACAGGCTACTGCCGCCCTCAGGCCTTTGTAAGTTGTCACGTGTCGAGAGCGGCCGGGAGAATCCAAATGCCAGTGGAAAGGTTCTCCGCCTGGTCCTGATGAGGAGCCTTTGGCCGTAGGAAGGTTGGCTGCATCCCTACCGGACTTGTGAATAATAAGCCGCGATTCAGGGACTGGCAAAGGAGGGGGGGAATAGCGACCGGTAGCCCGGTCACTATGGCGTTGCTGTTGCTGGCAGGGCCACGAGGTCTGTGTGAAGCCTCACCTGCCTGTTTAGAGCTCTGTTTTGGTCTGTTTACCTGGAATAACCAGTGAGGCCTAAAACAGGAGTTTTCATGGCTAGATGGGTAAGCCGTGAGCCCACCTGTCTTTGCCTTGCTTTGCTGCTTAATGTCATAACGGCAACTTGGGACCGCAGAATAAAAACTGCTGCAGCGCTTCATGGAGGAGCTGCGTTTGCCCAGGTTAGGGAGCCATCATTAAAGCTTGGGGGGGGGGGGGGGGGGGGCGAGAGCTCTAAAACGAGCGTCTCCCAGTGACCTTGGTGGTTTGATTGATTTGCAGGATCCTGTTCTGAGGGCCGGCAGCTCGAAGAGGAGCAGCTCAGCCCGTTTTGTTGGTTTCGGTGATGCTGTTTTGAGGAAGCACGTAAGTACAGAAGGGGTCTGGGAGGGTTTTCAAACAAGATGGGAAAGAGTAAGGAAGATTTGAGGGTGTGGAAAAACTAGGTGCCACGGGTACTGAAGTTGTTAAGGGTGTTTGAGGTTAAGCGTCTGAAAGGGGCTAATGTGCACGGAACAGTAAAATACCATGACCGAACGCAGGGTTCCTCCCCGGCCTGGGCCTGTGCGCGCGCCCTTGCTCTTGCAGACGCCCTGGAGCCACAGGGAAACGGGCAAGCGGGCCCACGAGCGGGCTTTGGGCACAGCAGCGTGCAGCGAGCTCTGCGGGCTCGGCAGGTGAGTGGGGTCGGAGCGTGGCGAGGGCTGTTGCGGGCTGTCTGGATCTGGATCCATCCGGTTCCGCTCCCTGTCCCTCTGTCCAGCGCTCCATCCTTTCCTTTCTTTCCCCGTGGCTCTGTCCGGTGCCCCATCCCTTCGTTTAGCCACTCCTTCCTCTGCCCGGCTCCCCACCCCGCTTTTACTCTTTCCATCCTCTGTCTACTTCTCCATCCCTCTAACTGGCTCCCTATTGCTCTATCCGGCTCTTCATCGTCCTCTTCTTCTCCCTATCCCACTACCTGTCCGCTGTCCTTCTGTCCTGCTCCTCGTCCCTCTGCCGCTCTCTTCTGTCTCTCCATACTTCTCTTTGCCTTCCCAGCCCTCTGTCCACCCCTCCAGCCTTCTCTTTCTCTTTCCGTCCCTCTGTTCAGCTCCTCACCCATCCATTTGCCTCCCTCTCCCTCTTTTCCCCTGTTCTATCCCATCTCTCTATCTGAATTCCCCTCCCTCTTTTTCTCTCCCCACCTTTCTGGCCAGCTCTTCATCATTCCCATTCTCTTCCCATCGCTCTGACCGGCTCCCTGTCGTTCTCTTCCCATCCCCATTCCTCTGCCTGGTTCTCCCCCCTTCTCTTTTGCTTCCTGTCCCTCTGCCCACCTCTCCTTCCCTCCTCGCCCCTCTCTATTCTTCTGCCCACCTCCCCTTCCCTCTCTTTCTCTCTTCTGCTCCCTGGACCTCTGTGCAGCCCTCCCTCCATCTGTGTGGCCCTCTCTCCCTCTCTTTCTATTCCTTTGTCCAGCGCCCTGACCCTGGGGCCAGGTCTCTATCCTTCTCTTTCTTTCTCCATCCCTCTGCCACGCTCTCTACCCCTCTTTTCTTCTGTTCTGCCCCCTGTCCCCGTGTCCAGCTGGAGGTCTGTCATTGCTGTGTATTTGGGCTGGTGCGGCGGGTGCCGAGAGGCGGTTGGCGCTCAGCAGAGCTGGTGATTGGCAGCGCCCAGAGGGTGCCATCGATCGGCCTCGTTCGGGTCACGGACACCTCCGCGGTGACTCTGCCCGCGGAGGCGCGGGGCTGTGGGTGTGCAGCGGGGGAGCGCTAGTGAGCTAGAGATGCCATGGGGTGTGTAGTCGACAGCGAAGAGGCTCCCGGGAAAGGTGTCGCGGAGGCAGAGAGCAGCAGAGGCTCCGAGTCCTTGGGCGTTTGGACAGGCGCTCGCAGTAGGGCGATCTGGAGCTGCTGCTGCTGTCTGTCCTGCTCGTCAGCGCGGTCTGCAGTCACTGCCTCTTGTCTGCCTGCACACAGCCAGGGCTGCCGCGTGGTGCAGCTTGACTCGAGATCGTGACGCTGGCATCGAGCCCACTTTTCTGTCAGGTCTGCCTTTATGCAAACTGGTGTCTTCCCTATGTCTACAGCTCGACCCGTTGTTGATTTAGTGCTTCCTGAGGGGCCATGCTGTGCTGTCAACACCCCCGCCCCCCTCTCCACTGTCGCTTCCTGATGAAGGATGCTTTGAGCTTATCTTAGTAAGTGCAGTTGTTTACGTAGCTTCTGGCTCATTTCTTTCCTTGGAACTCCTTGCTCTTTGTTGTTCTGGTCCCTCCAAACAATTACTGCTTCTAGTATTATTAATGCTGGGCCGTAAACCTTCCAGAGCTTCCTTCTTTGAAGTCCAGGAATTCAAGGAGTTCCAGTATTGTTTGTACTTTAAGAGTAAAGGTCCTTCACAACTGATGTCTTAAGTATGCAACTGTCTTATCTGGGATTTTTGTTTTCGCAAGTTACTGTTTCTTTCAGGAGCCAGCTACAACAGTAACTTTGCTATAGTAGAGAAATGGGGTTACGTGTGTATGAGCAACAGCGCCAGAGTACACAGCAAAACCCATCAGCTCTGTCTCTCTGGAGTTTGGAGGTTTTGGAGGCCTTAGTTTTATCCTGCCTTGGCTGGACAGTGCTTTCTGAGAGTGTCTGTCAGAGGCGGAGTTTCCCTGCGGAGGACCATCTAGCGAAGGCTGGAGGTGGCTGGGTGCCTGAGTGAGCCTGCCTGTGCGTGAGAGCCGCTCTGACATCTTTGCGATGAAATGGAGCCAGAGAGGGTGACTGAAGCAGCACGGAGGGTCGGTCACGACTGTGGGAACAATCACGGGCCTTGGACTAGGGAGCAGTTCTAGCAGGAGGGCCGTGCGGTTGCCCAGCCTCTTGGTAACTGCTCTGGCCTCTTTGCAGGTGCCGAAGCCCAGTCGGGCAGTCGAAGGAGCCTCGTTGCAGCTGGGAGCTCTGTGGAGATGCGCGGCCGGCCGTGGAGGATGAGCTCTGACTTGCAGCATGGACGCAGCTAAGTCCTGGGCCACATTGTATGCGAGCGGGGCTGGGAGGTGCAAGGCGGTTGTCCCCTAGGTGTGGTCACTGGCGCCGCTGGCCGTGGCCGTTTGCCCACGGAGCTGAGAGGACCAAACATACTAATTGCCTGACCTGGAGATGAATTAGTGCTTGCAGGGTTTCAGATAGGTTCAGTGCAAGTGCAGCTTAGTGCAGTCCCGTGGAGTGACGCTTGCACATGCTCACATTTGAATGGTGGCTAAAACCAAGCCTCTAAACAGCAACTGTAACACAATTCTGGTGTGTGTCTTCCTGTTCTGCTGTACTTCTGAAGGAAGGGAAAACTTAAGCTGTGGGCAGAACTCCTTGGCTTCTCTTGACTTTTCATGCTCGTGGGTGCTTTGGTGCTTGTTGCTTAAAGTTGAGGGTTTGGAATTTTTCACTTAAGGTTTATTGTTTAGTTTGTTGTTGAGGGTCTCTCACTCTGGAGTTACAGTTTATTCCTTTCTTTTGTGGGGCTCAGTCTTTATCAGTCAGCGTTTACAGTTTGCTCATGTAGTGATCAGGGTGCAGGATTTAAAATCCAACCTCATCCATAAATTTTAAAGCCTCGGCAACCACTGGGGTTCCAAGACTTGCAGTTTGTCACTTAGCGTTCAGGGCTTATGACTTGCTGAGAAATGAGAAGGGCTAAATCCTTAGATAATAAGCTGTAAGCCCTGAAGCCTAAGCAGCAGGCTGCAAACCCTCCTTTGGGCTTTGTAACCTTCCCCTATACCCAGCATTCAGCTTTGCGTGCTGACCTGAGCTCTGGATTTGATATGGCGCAGGCCGATCACGCTGAGACTGGCAATGTGACAGGTGAGCTGAGAGCTGTGGAAGTGTCTTGCAGGGCTCTAGTCTGGGGTAGGGCAGAAGTGCAGACAGGCGAGATCAGGCATTTTCCTCTCATCTCTGAGATGAATCCTAGCCCTGAAGGAAAAAGCAGAGGAGTAGGCTGTCGGCTACTCGGACAGCTGCCACGTCAAGGGCAGCAGCAGGAGCTGACCCTTTCCGACGGATGGATGGACACTGGTGTGGTGATGACTCTTCAGGCATCACAGGTAAGGGGAAGCATGCTGACACTGAGCTCCATGGCAGACTCTCTTCCAGGTGTTGTTTCTGTGCAGTAAAACAATAAATAGTTGCCTTATTCTTTGCACTCATGTCTGTGGTTCCTGCTGTCGGTTTGCCTGAAGATCTGTCTGGGGCTGGGAGCTGGTCCCTGAGTCCCTTGTACTTTGGAGTCCCTGCGCTTCCCAGGGAGCCAGGTGCTGTTCCCAGAGCTGCGGGGAATTTCCCTTGCGTTGCCTGGACCCCTGGGGCTCTTGGGGGTGTTTCCCATCATCGTGGGGGCAGCCAGAGCCCCTGCAGGGCTGCCTGAGGTCCCCAGACTGCTTCTGGATTTGCTTTCAGCACTCCACAGTGTCCCTTGTGTGTCTGGGGCCAGGGCCTATGTGCCTAGAGCTGGGAGATAATTTCTGGGGGGGATGGAGGAAGCCTGCAGGCACCATCCTGTCAGCTGCATTGAACCCTGTGACATGCCTTATGACCCCTCTGGTGTGCACCAAGGCCCTTCATTTGTATTTTGGTTTGTCCCAGAGCCCTGCATTTGCCCTCTGATGCCCTCAGGACCCCTCAATTCACATTTTGGGTTGCCCCTGAGCCCTCTGCGTGCCTTTCAGGCTGCCCCGGGGCCCCCTGTGTGTTTTGCAGCACGGCGCAGAGATCTCTGTTTAGCTTTTTCTCCTGCCCTGGAGTTTTCTGGGTGCTTCTCGGTATGCCCCAGGGCCCTCCTTTTGGTGCCCCCAGAGTCACTCTGCTCTGTCATTGCTTTTTTGCCTTTTTTTTTTTTTTTTTGACTTATGTTGCACCCAGAGCTCTCGATTTGTTCTCTTGTCCTCTGCATACTCCCCTTTCCTCTCTCTACACCCCAGGGCTCTCCCTTCAGCTTTCAGGAAGCTGCTGGCAGGAGAGTGGGGGTGCCTCTGCTGCCCTGGCAGCCCCAGCTGTCCCTGAAGGGGCTGATGGCCAGGCCCCCTGCCCAGTTCCTGCAGGACCACAGCTGCGGGCCCTGGGGCTGGGATGAATGCCAGGGGGAGCTGGGTGGCAGGACGAGCCCCAGGTGGGGCTGAGGGCAAGGGCGGGCATGTGCTGGGGCTGCAGCCGCGTTTGGGGGAAGCTTGCATTGAGGCCAGACCTGGACAATGGAGCTGCCGCGGAGCACCGCCCACTGGGACCGGCCCGGCGGCCGCCCCGCAGAGGAGGTGAGCGGGGCCGGGGGAGGCGCGCTGCAGGCTGCGGGTCCCGCATGTGCCGGGGGTCCCGGTGGCTGGGAGCGTCCCGGGCAGCGCAGCGCAACCGGGGCCAGGGATAGCAGTGGGGGCCGAGGACGTGGTGGGGAAGAGGGGTGCCCTGGGGCCACGGAGGCGGGGGGAGGAAGGGGGTGCGCCGGGGCTGTCGTGCAGTTTATTGCGCGGTCGGAGGAGCGCGAAGGGGGGGGTCTCCTGTGTCAGCTCGGGAGCGTGTCGGGGAGCGGGGGGGAGGAGGGATCGCAGCGGAAGCCCCAGGGAGGGTCGCGGGGGGTCGGGGGCAGTGTCGCAGCTGAGCCGGGGCCGGTCGCGGGGGTGGCGGGGGAGCCCCGGGCCGGTGCTGGGGATCGCGGGGCCGCGCTCGGGGCTCTGCGGCGGTTTCCGGGGGGAAGGGGAACGGGGGCGGGACGGAACGGAATCTCCACGGAGTCAAACCTCACCGAGCGCTGCGGCCCCCAGCATGCCGGGAGCAGCAGTCTTCCGGCACTGGGCTTCCGGGCGGCCATGTTGTTTTGTGCGGCATGCCGGGAGCGGTAGTCTTCCGGCACTGGGCTTCCGGGCGGCCATGTTGGTTTGCGCGGCATGCCGGGAGTGGTAGTCTTCTCAGACTGGGCTTCTGGGCAGCCATGTTGTGCCTCTCGAGGTGGGCGGGGGGGGGGGGGGGGGCAGGTCTCTGCCAGCGGCGTTCCCACCAGCCAGCCGTGTTTTGCTCTGTGGCAGGCCAGGCGCTGTAGTTCCAGGTGCCGGTGCCTTCTCAGCCCTGCAGCAGTGGCCCGCTGGGTCTGTTCCTTACTGGACATGTGCCGCTCGCGCAAGAGTCCCCGTAGGTCACTGGACACAGTGGAATTTCCCTGTTTTTTCCTGGTACAGGGCAGGAAGCGTTTTCCATCTCTGGTGTGACCAGGCAGGCTTGTCCCCAGGGGCTGGGGCTGTCCCTCTTGGAAATGAGCAGGGCTGGGAGAGTAGGAGGGGTGCTGTGGGCTCCTGGGAGTTGTAGCTTTGCTCAGGATTGGGGCCAGTTATGCAGCAGCTGAGGAGTGGCGGTGCTGGGAGGGCGCAGTGCAGAGCTGTCCTGCTGTGCAGCACAAGGGAAAGTCCTCAAGGAAATGTGAACAGCACCGTTTCTGTCCAAGGACCCTAACACAGCCTGAGACACCCTGGAACAGCCACCCCACAGCAGCACCAGGGACACCATGTCACTGCCTCCCGAGGGCACTGCGTTCAGCTACCTTTAACTGTGTGGAAAGAGCCTGCAGGAAGGAGCCCTGGCCACAGGTACAGAGAATCCCCAGTTGCCCCTAAGCATCTGGAACTATATGCATTTTCTTTACAAAGATGCCATCTCTTTGATGCCTTGCTGCTTCTTCTGTGTTGCTCGGTGCCCAAGTCTACTATGTTCAGATCCACCTTTCTTGCTGCCCTCTGCTCTGTCTGAGCTGCTCGCCAGATCAAAAGGCGTGTGCACCTAAGAACTAGGCCAGGGTGTCCCTGCTGCCTGCTGTAGGACAAACAGGAGGGCAAATCGGGACAGGACATGAAAGTACATGTGGATGAGAAACAGCTGCTTTAGAGATCTAAGACGCAGGGGCAACTGAGAGGAGTGAAAGGAGCAGGGGAAAATGGTGATGAGGAAGGTGTGCTGTTAGAGGCAGTACAGTGCAGGAGAGAGGGGAAAACTTGCTCCTATGATGAAATAAAAACTGACCTTAAGAGAGATTTGCTTTTTGCTCTTCAGGTTATGAATAGGCATGACTTCCTGAGAACTGTTCTGAGCATGCGGTGTTGCAGGTCACGACTGCCTGGGCAGCGATCCCCAACTTGTCTGCCGAGACTACGTGACAGCTGACAGCTGCCTGTGCAATGAAAGCAAAGGCCAGCTTCTCAGAGGGAAGAGGCAGGCTCCAAGCAGGAGGATTATGGCAGGTGAGTTAATGCCCCAGAACCTTCAGTTTTTCTCCTTGTCCCCCCAGGACTCACCCACTTGCTCACTAGTTCTCTCAGGTCCAATCTATTTGCCTTTAGGTGTGCTCCAAGGCACTCTGTTTGTTCTCTTCTCCCTTCTGAAGTCTGTCTCTTTCTAGTTCCTACAAGATTACTCTGACATTTGGTGTTTGTGGGCCCTTTGGTAGCATCCAGACTCCTATGTTTGTCCTCTTGTCCTATTAAGTCCCCTCTCTTTTCCCTCTAGTCCCCTCAAAACCTCTCTGTTCGCCATTGGTGCATCCCAGAGCCTTTGCTTTTCCCTCTAGTCCTCTTGGGATGCCTCTGTTTGCCCTCTAAGCCCCTTAGGATCCATCTCACTGCCCTTTAGCCCCATCAGAACCCCTCTGATTGCCACACACACCCCTCAGGACACCTGGGTTTGCCTTGGGAGTACCTTGTGCTCCAGCACCCCCTAAATGCTCTCAAGTCCCACCACAGCTCCTGCTTGGGAGTTCTCCATTTCTCTCACATCCCTTTGTCCTCTTTGTTTGCTTCTTAGTGCATACCGTATCCCTCCATTTCCTTTCGGTGTGCCTCACACCCTCTCAGTTACCCTCTACTCCCTTCAGAACCCCTGCATTTGTTTTCCTAAACTCCCCAGAACCCTGTGTTCTATTGCGCTCCAGGGCTCTGTTTGCACCCTAGTCCCATCAGCACCCATCCTTTTCCATTTTGGTGTGCCCCAGTGCCCATTGTGTGCTATCTGTTCCCCTCAGGACTCCCACATTTGCCCTCTAATCCCCACAGAATGCTTCCTTTGGCCTGTGGGCTCCCTAACAACCCCTCTCCCCACCCTGTGAGCCTTCGGTGTGCACCAGAGACAACCTTCTGATGTGCCATCCTACAACCCAATGTGTGCCCTCTAATCTTTTCGAGGCTCTTCCATTTTGCAATCTAGTTAACTTAAAACTGATCCCAAAGTCTTCATTGTGACCTAGAGGCCTCTGTTTGATGTCTAGTCCCCTTAGGACTGCTCGAGTCCTCTCAGAAGCCCTCCGTTCGACCTCATTGTGCACCAGAGGCTCAATTGGGCATGTAGAGTCCTTAGGACCCCTCTAGTACCCTCAGAACCCCTCCTGTGGCCTTTGTAGTGCTCCCAGAGCCCTTTTTTGGTCCACCAGCTCTTGTAGAACTTCTCTAATTCCTTCAATATCCCTCTTTTGGCCTTCATTGTGCAGGAGCCTTCTGTTGTCCTTCTAGCTCTCCAAGGACCCCTCTAGTCCCATCAAGACCCCTCCTTTTGCCTTCGTTGTTCCCTATAGCATTTTTTTCCTTCCTTCTAGTCCCTTTACAACCCCCCCCGGTCTACTCTAGGTGCCTCTTTTGGCCAAAATTGTGCCCTGGAGCCCTCTTTTGGCCCTCTAGAACCAGGAGGACCCCTCTAGTCACCTCTGAATCCCTCTGGAGGCCTTTGTTGTGCCTCAGAGCTGTCTTCTGGCTCTCCTCACCCCTTAGGATCCCTCAAATGCCTCCTAAGAACCCTTCCACAGGCTGTCCTTGTTCCCTAGAGTCTTTTTTTGCCTTGTAGACCTGTTAGCACCCCTCCAGTGCACTCTCAAACACTCTCTTGGCCAAAATTGGGCCCCAGAGCTCTTTGGGCTCTCCTGACCCTAGAGAATCTCTCTTGTCCCCTCAGACCGCCTCCTGAGCTCATCCTTGCTCCCCAGGTGATACTTTTTCAGCCAGGTAGACCTCTTAGGACTCCTCTACTGCACTTTGGACTACTCCTTCAGGTATCCCTTCTGTCCCAGAGCTAACTTCTGGCCCTCGGGCCCTTTTAGGACCCCTCTAGTCCCTTGAGAACGCCTCCGGAGGCATTTGTGATGCCCTGGAGCCCTTCTTTGGCCCTCTGGAGATCCGAGTGGCCCTCTCGTCTGTGCTCTGGACAATCCTTTTGCACAGAATTGGGCCCCACAGCTCTCTTTGGAACCCCCAGACCCCTCAGACACCCTCTAGTCTCCTTGCAACCCCTCCAGATTTCTCCCTTCTTCCCCAGAGGCATTTCTTGACCATGTAGACACCCTAGCACCCCTCTAGTGTGCTCTGGACCCCTCTTTTCCATAGAATGGGGCCCCCCAGCTCTCTTCAGGCCCCCCAGACTCTTAAACACCCTTTCGTCTCCTCAGATCCCCTCCAGATTTCTTCCTGCTTCCCCAGAGGCATTTCTGGACCATGTAGACGCCTTAGCACCCCTCTAGTGCACTCTGGACCTCTCCTCTGTACAGAATGGGGCCCCCAATCTGTCTGCTGGCCCCCCAGACCCCTTAGACACCCTCTAGTCTCTTTGGAACCCCTCCAGATTTCTCCCTTCTTCCCCAGAGGCATTTCTTGACAGTGTAGACGCCTTAGCACCCCTCTAGTGCACTCTGGATGACTCTTTTCCACAGAATGGGGCCCCCCACCTCTCTTCTGGCCCCCCAGACCCCATAGACACCCTCTAGTCTCCTCGCAACCCCTCCAGATTTCTCCCTTCTTCCCCAGAGGCATTTTTTGACCATATAGATGCATTAGCAACCCTCTAGTGTGCTCTGGACCCCTCTTTTCCACAGAATTTGACCCTCCAGCTCTCTTTCCGACCCCCAGACCCCTTAGACACCCTCTACTCTCCACGCAACCCCTCCAGATTTCTCCCTTCTTCCCCAGAGGCACTTCTTGAGCATGTAGACGCCCTAGCACACCTCTAGTGCACTCTGGACCCCTCCTGTGTACAGAATTGGGCCCCCAGCTCTCTTCGGAAACCCCAGACCCCTTAGACACCCTCTACTCTCCTTGCAACCCCTCCAGATTTCTCCCTTCTTCCCCAGAGGCATTTCTTGACCATATAGACGCCTTAGCACCCCTCTAGTGCGCTCTGGACCCCTCTTTTCCACAGAATGGGGCCCCCAAGCTCTGTTAAGGACCCCAGGCCCATTAGACACCTTCTAGTCTCCTCAGAACCCCTCCAGATTTCTCCCTTCTTCCCCAGAGGCATTTTTGGAGCATGTAGACTCCTTAACATCTCCGTAGTGCGCTCTGGATCCCTCTTTTCCACAGAATGGGGCCCCCCAGCTCTCTTTGGGACACCCCAGACCCCGAAAACACCCTCTAGTCTCCTTGCAACCCCTCCAGATTTCTCCCTTCTTCCCCAGAGGCATTTTTGGACCATGTAGATGCCTTAGCACCCCTCTAGTGCGCTCTGGACCCCTCTTTTCCACAGAATGGGGCCCCCCAGCTCTCTTTGGGACCCCCAGACCCCTCAGACACCCTCTTGTCTACTCACAACCCCTCCAGATTTGTTCCTCCTTCTCCAGAGGCTATTTTTAACAGTGTAGATGCCTTAGCACCCCTCTAGTGCACTCTGGACCTCTCCTCTGTACAGAATTGGGCCCCCCAGCTCTCTTCAGGCCCCCCAGACCCCTTAGACACGCTCTAGTCTCCTCGCAACCCCTCCAGATTTGTTCCTGCTTCCCCAGAGCCATTTCTTGACAGTGTAGACGCCTTAGCACCCCTCTAGTGCAATATGGACCCCTCTTTTCGACAGAATTGGGCCCCCCAGCTCACTTGTGGCCCCCCAGACCCCGTAGATACCCTCTTGTCTCCTCACAACCCCTCCAGATTAGTTCCTCCTTCCCCAGAGGCATTTCTTGAGAGTGTAGATGCCTTCGCACCCCTCTAGTGCACTCTGGACCTCTCCTCTGTACAGAATGTGGCCCCCAGCTCTCTTCGGGACCCCCAGACCCGTACACACCCTCTCGTCTCTTTGGAACCCCTCCAGATTTCTCCCGTCTTCCCCAGAGGCATTTCTTGACCATATAGACGCCTTAGCACCCCTCTAGTGCGCTCTGGACCCCTCTTTTCCACAGAATGGGGCCCCCCAGCTCTCTCCTGGCCCCCCAGAGAGCTTAGACACCCTCTCGTCTCCTCGCAACCCCTCCAGATTTCTCCCTTCTTCCCCAGAGGCATTTCTGGACAATGTAGATGCCTTAGCACTCCTCTAGTGCAATATGGACCCCTCTTTTCCACAGGATTGGGCCCCCCAGCTCTCTTCTGGCCCCCCAGACCCCTTAGACACCCTCTAGTCTCCTTGCAACCCCTCCAGATTTCTCCCTTCATCCCCAGAGGCATTTCTGGACCATGTAGACGCCTTAGCACCCCTCTAGTGTGCTCTGGAGCCCTCTTTTGCACAGAATGGGGCCCCCCAGCTCTCTTCTGGCCCCCCAGACCCCTTAGACACTCTCTAGTCTCTTTGGAATCTCTCCAGATTTCTCCCTTCTTCCCCAGGGGCATTTCTGGACCATGGAGACGTCTTAGCATCCCTCTAGCGCGCTCTGGACCACTGTTTCCCACCGAATGGGGCCCCCCAGCTCTTTTCTGGCCCCCAGGCCCCTTAGACACCCTCTAGTCTCCTCAGAACCCCTCCAGATTTCTCCCTTCTTGCCCAGAGGCATTTCTTGACCATGTAGATGCCTTAGCACCCCTCTAGTGCGCTCTGGACCCCTCTTTTCCACAGAATGGGGCCCCCCAGCTCTCTTTGGGACCCCCAGACCCCTCAGACACCCTCTTGTCTACTCACAACCCCTCCAGATTTCTCCCTTCTTCTCCAGAGGAATTTCTGGACCATGTAGATGCCTTAGCACCCCTCTAGTGTGCTCTGGAGCCCTCTTTCCGACAGAATGGGGCCCCCCAGCTCTCTTCTGGCCCCCCAGACCCCGTACACACCCTCTAGTCTCCTTGCAACCCCTCCAGATTTGTTCCTCCTTCTCCAGAGGCTTTTTTCGACAGTGTAGATGTCTTAGCACCCCCCTAGTGCACTCTGGACCCCTCTGTTCCACAGAATGGGGCCCCCCAGCTCTCTTCAGGCCCCCCAGACCCTGTAGACACGCTCTAGTCTCCTCGCAACCCCTCCAGATTTGTTCCTGCTTCCCCAGAGGCATTTCTTGACCATGCAGATGCCTTAGCACCCCTCTAGTGCACTCTGGACCTCTCCTCTGTACAGAATGTGGCCCTCCAGCCCTCTGCTGGCCCCCAGACCCCTTAGACACCCTCTTGTCTCCTCGCAACCCCTCCAGATTTCTCCCTTCTTCCCCAGAGGCATTTTTGGACCATGTAGATGCCTTAGCACCCCTCTAGTGCACTCTGGACCTCTCCTCTGTACAGAATGTGGCCCTCCAGCTCTCTGCTGGCCCCCAGACCCCTTAGACACCCTCTAGTCTCTTTGGAACCCCTCCAGATTTCTCCCTTCTTCCCCAGAGGCATTTCTTGACCGTGTAGACTCCTTAACATCTCCGTAGTGCGCTCTGGATCCCTCTTTTCCACAGAATTGGGCCCCCCAGCTCTCTTCGGGCCCCCCAGACCCCTCAGACACCCTCTAGTCTCCTCACAACCCCTCCAGATTTCTCCCTTCTTCCCCAGAGGCATTTCTTGAGCATATAGACGCCTTAGCACCCCTCTAGTGCGCTCTGGACCCCTCTTTTCCACAGAATGGGGCCCCCCAGCTCTCTTTGGGACCCCCAGACCCCTCAGACACCCTCTTGTCTACTCACAACCCCTCCAGATTTCTCCCTTCTTCTCCAGAGGCATTTCTGGACCATGTAGATGCCTTAGCACCCCTCTAGTACGCACTGGAGCCCTCTTTCCGACAGAATGGGGCCCCCCAGCTCTCTTCTGGCCCCCCAGACCCCGTACACACCCTCTAGTCTCCTTGCAACCCCTCCAGATTTCTCCCTTCTTCCCCAGAGGCATTTCTTGACAGTGTAGATGCCTTAGCACCCCTCTAGTGTGCTCTGGAGCCCTCTTTTGCACAGAATGGGGCCTCCCAGCTCTCTTCTGGCCCCCCAGACCCCTTAGACACTCTCTAGTCTCTTTGGAACCTCTCCAGATTTCTCCCTTCTTCCCCAGGGGCATTTCTGGACCATGGAGACGTCTTAGCATCCCTCTAGCGCGCTCTGGACCACTGTTTCCCACTGAATGGGTCCCCCCAGCTCTCTTCTGGCCCCCAGGCCCCTTAGACACCCTCTAGTCTCCTTGCAACCCCTCCAGATTTCTCCCTTCTTGCCCAGAGGCATTTCTTGACCGTGTAGACTCCTTAACATCTCCGTAGTGCGCTCTGGATCCCTCTTTTCCACAGAATTGGCCCCCCCAGCTCTCTTCGGGCCCCCCAGACCCCGTACACACCCTCTAGTCTCCTTGCAACCCCTCCAGATTTCTCCCTTCTTCCCCAGAGGCATTTCTTGACCATGTAGATGCCTTAGCACCCCTCTAGTGCGCTCTGGACCCCTCTTTTCCACAGAATGGGGCCCCCCAGCTCTCTTTGGGACCCCCAGACCCCTCAGACACACTCTTGTCTACTCACAACCCCTCCAGATTTCTCCCTTCTTCTCCAGAGGAATTTCTGGACCATGTAGATGCCTTAGCACCCCTCTAGTGTGCTCTGGAGCCCTCTTTCCGACAGAATGGGGCCCCCCAGCTCTCTTCTGGCCCCCCAGACCCCGTACACACCCTCTAGTCTCCTTGCAACCCCTCCAGATTTGTTCCTCCTTCTCCAGAGGCTTTTTTCGACAGTGTAGATGTCTTAGCACCCCCCTAGTGCACTCTGGACCCCTCTGTTCCACAGAATGGGGCCCCCCAGCTCTCTTCAGGCCCCCCAGACCCTGTAGACACGCTCTAGTCTCCTCGCAACCCCTCCAGATTTGTTCCTGCTTCCCCAGAGGCATTTCTTGACAGTCGAGATGCCTTAGCACCCCTCTAGTGTGCTCTGGACCCCTCCTGTGTACAGAGTTGGGCCCCCTAGCTCTCTTCGGGACCCCCAGACCCCTTAGACACCCTCTAGTCTCCTCGCAACCCCTCCAGATTTCTCCCTTCTTCCCCAGAGGCACTTCTTGAGCATGTAGACGCCTTACCACCCCTCTAGTGCACTCTGGACCACTCATTTGTGCAGATTTGGGCCGCCCAGATCTCTGCTGGCCCCCAAGACCCCTCAGACACCCTCTAGTCTCCTCGCAGCCCCTCCAGATTTCTTCCTGCTTCCCTAGAGGCATTTCTTGACCATGCAGATGCCTTAGCACCCCTCTAGTGCACTCTGGACCTCTCCTCTGTACAGAATGTGGCCCTCCAGCCCTCTGCTGGCCCCCAGACCCCTTAGACACCCTCTCGTCTCCTGGCAACCCCTCCAGATTTCTCCCTTCTTCTCCAGAGGCATTTTTGGACCATGTAGATGCCTTAGCACCCCTCTAGTGCACTCTGGACCTCTCCTCTGTACAGAATGTGGCCCTCCAGCTCTCTGCTGGCCCCCCAGACCCCTTAGACACCCTCTAGTCTCTTTGGAACCCCTCCAGATTTCTCCCTTCTTCCCCAGAGGCATTTCTTGACCATGTAGATGCCTTAGCACCCCTCTAGTGCGCTCTGGACCCCTCTTTTCCACAGAATGGGGCCCCCCAGCTCTCTTTGGGACCCCCAGACCCCTCAGACACCCTCTTGTCTACTCACAACCCCTCCAGATTTCTCCCTTCTTCTCCAGAGGCATTTTTGGACCATGTAGATGCCTTAGCACCCCTCTAGTGCACTCTGGACCTCTCCTCTGTACAGAATGTGGCCCTCCAGCTCTCTGCTGGCCCCCAGACCCCTTAGACACCCTCTGGTCTCTTTGGAACCCCTCCAGATTTCTCCCTTCTTCCCCAGAGGCATTTCTTGACCGTGTAGACTCCTTAACATCTCCGTAGTGCGCTCTGGATCCCTCTTTTCCACAGAATTGGGCCCCCCAGCTCTCTTCGGGCCCCCCAGACCCCTCAGCCACCCTCTAGTCTCCTCACAACCCCTCCAGATTTCTCCCTTCTTCCCCAGAGGCATTTCTTGACCATATAGACGCCTTAGCACCCCTCTAGTGCGCTCTGGACCCCTCTTTTCCACAGAATGGGGCCCCCCAGCTCTCTTTGGGACCCCCAGACCCCTCAGACACCCTCTAGTCTCCTTGCAACCCCTCCAGATTTCTCCCTTCATCCCCAGAGGCATTTCTGGACCATGTAGACGCCTTAGCACCCCTCTAGTGCGCTCTGGACCCCTCTTTTCCACAGAATGGGGCCTCCCAGCTCTCTTCTGACCCCCCAGACCCCTTAGACACTCTCTAGTCTCTTTGGAACCTCTCCAGATTTCTCCCTTCTTCCCCAGGGGCATTTCTGGACCATGGAGACGTCTTAGCATCCCTCTAGCGCGCTCTGGACCACTGTTTCCCACCGAATGGGTCCCCCCAGCTCTCTTCTGGCCCCCAGGCCCCTTAGACACCCTCTAGTCTCCTTGCAACCCCTCCAGATTTCTCCCTTCTTGCCCAGAGGCATTTCTTGACCGTGTAGACTCCTTAACATCTCCGTAGTGCGCTCTGGATCCCTCTTTTCCACAGAATTGGCCCCCCCAGCTCTCTTCGGGCCCCCCAGACCCCGTACACACCCTCTAGTCTCCTTGCAACCCCTCCAGATTTCTCCCTTCTTCCCCAGAGGCATTTCTTGACCATGTAGATGCCTTAGCACCCCTCTAGTGCGCTCTGGACCCCTCTTTTCCACAGAATGGGGCCCCCCAGCTCTCTTTGGGACCCCCAGACCCCTCAGACACACTCTTGTCTACTCACAACCCCTCCAGATTTCTCCCTTCTTCTCCAGAGGAATTTCTGGACCATGTAGATGCCTTAGCAGCCCTGTAGTACGCTCTGGAGCCCTCTTTCCGACAGAATGGGGCCCCCCAGCTCTCTTTGGAACCCCCAGACCCCATACAAACCCTCTAGTCTCCTTGCAACCCCTCCAGATTTGTTCCTCCTTCTCCAGAGGCTTTTTTCGACAGTGTAGACGTCTTCGCACCCCTCTAGTGCACTCTGGAGCCCTCTGTTCCACAGAATGGGGCCCCCCAGCTCTCTTCAGGCCCCCCAGACCCTGTAGACACGCTCTAGTCTCCTCGCAACCCCTCCAGATTTCTCCCTTCTTCCCCAGAGGCACTTCTTGAGCATGTAGACGCCTTACCACCCCTCTAGTGCACTCTGGACCACTCATTTGTGCAGATTTGGGCCGCCCAGATCTCTGCTGGCCCCCAAGACCCCTCAGACACCCTCTAGTCTCCTCGCAGCCCCTCCAGATTTCGTCCTGCTTCCCTAGAGGCATTTCTTGACCATGCAGATGCCTTAGCACCCCTCTAGTGCACTCTGGACCTCTCCTCTGTACAGAATGTGGCCCTCCAGCCCTCTGCTGGCCCCCAGACCCCTTAGACACCCTCTCGTCTCCTCGCAACCCCTCCAGATTTCTCCCTTCTTCCCCAGAGGCATTTTTGGACCATGTAGATGCCTTAGCACCCCTCTAGTGCGCTCTGGACCCCTCTTTTCCACAGAATGGGGCCCCCCAGCTCTCTTTGGGACCCCCAGACCCCTCAGACACCCTCTTGTCTACTCACAACCCCTCCAGATTTCTCCCTTCTTCTCCAGAGGAATTTCTGGACCATGTAGATGCCTTAGCACCCCTCTAGTACGCACTGGAGCCCTCTTTCCAACAGAATGGGGCCCCCCAGCTCTCTTCTGGCCCCCCAGACCCCGTACACACCCTCTAGTCTCCTTGCAACCCCTCCAGATTTCTCCCTTCTTCCCCAGAGGCATTTCTTGACAGTGTAGACGCCTTAGCACCCCTCTAGTGTGCTCTGGAGCCCTCTTTTGCACAGAATGGGGCCTCCCAGCTCTCTTCTGGCCCCCCAGACCCCTTAGACACTCTCTAGTCTCTTTGGAACCTCTCCAGATTTCTCCCTTCTTCCCCAGGGGCATTTCTGGACCATGGAGACGTCTTAGCATCCCTCTAGCGCGCTCTGGACCACTGTTTCCCACCGAATGGGTCCCCCCAGCTCTCTTCTGGCCCCCAGGCCCCTTAGACACCCTCTAGTCTCCTTGCAACCCCTCCAGATTTCTCCCTTCTTGCCCAGAGGCATTTCTTGACCATGTAGATGCCTTAGCACCCCTCTAGTGCGCTCTGGACCCCTCTTTTCCACAGAATGGGGCCCCCCAGCTCTCTTTGGGACCCCCAGACCCCTCAGACACACTCTTGTCTACTCACAACCCCTCCAGATTTCTCCCTTCTTCTCCAGAGGAATTTCTGGACCATGTAGATGCCTTAGCAGCCCTGTAGTACGCTCTGGAGCCCTCTTTCCGACAGAATGGGGCCCCCCAGCTCTCTTTGGAACCCCCAGACCCCATACAAACCCTCTAGTCTCCTTGCAACCCCTCCAGATTTGTTCCTCCTTCTCCAGAGGCTTTTTTCGACAGTGTAGACGTCTTAGCACCCCTCTAGTGCACTCTGGACCCCTCTGTTCCACAGAATGGGGCCCCCCAGCTCTCTTCAGGCCCCCCAGACCCTGTAGACACGCTCTAGTTTCCTCGCAACCCCTCCAGATTTGTTCCTGCTTCCCCAGAGGCATTTCTTGACAGTCAAGATGCCTTAGCACCCCTCTAGTGTGCTCTGGACCCCTCCTGTGTACAGAGTTGGGCCCTCCAGCTCTCTTCGGGACCCCCAGACCCCTTAGACACCCTCTAGTCTCCTCGCAACCCCTCCAGATTTCTCCCTTCTTCCCCAGAGGCACTTCTTGAGCATGTAGACGCCTTACCACCCCTCTAGTGCACTCTGGACCACTCATTTGTGCAGATTTGGGCCGCCCAGATCTCTGCTGGCCCCCAAGACCCCTCAGACACCCTCTAGTCTCCTCGCAACCCCTCCAGATTTCTTCCTGCTTCCCTAGAGGCATTTCTTGACCATGTAGATGCCTTAGCACCCCTCTAGTGCACTCTGGACCTCTCCTCTGTACAGAATGTGGCCCTCCAGCCCTCTGCTGGCCCCCAGACCCCTTAGACACCCTCTCGTCTCCTCGCAACCCCTCCAGATTTCTCCCTTCTTCCCCAGAGGCATTTTTGGACCATGTAGATGCCTTAGCACCCCTCTAGTGCACTCTGGACCTCTCCTCTGTACAGAATGTGGCCCTCCAGCTCTCTGCTGGCCCCCAGACCCCTTAGACACCCTCTAGTCTCCTCACAACCCCTCCAGATTTCTCCCTTCTTCCCCAGAGGCATTTCTTGACCATATAGACGCCTTAGCACCCCTCTAGTGCACTCTGGATCCCTCTTTTCCACAGAATGGGGCCCCCCAGCTCTCTTTGGGACCCCCAGACCCCTCAGACACCCTCTTGTCTACTCACAACCCCTCCAGATTTCTCCCTTCTTCTCCAGAGGCATTTTTGGACCATGTAGATGCCTTAGCACCCCTCTAGTGCACTCTGGACCTCTCCTCTGTACAGAATGTGGCCCTCCAGCTCTCTGCTGGCCCCCAGACCCCTTAGACACCCTCTGGTCTCTTTGGAACCCCTCCAGATTTCTCCCTTCTTCCCCAGAGGCATTTCTTGACCGTGTAGACTCCTTAACATCTCCGTAGTGCGCTCTGGATCCCTCTTTTCCACAGAATTGGGCCCCCCAGCTCTCTTCGGGCCCCCCAGACCCCTCAGACACCCTCTAGTCTCCTCACAACCCCTCCAGATTTCTCCCTTCTTCCCCAGAGGCATTTCTTGACCATATAGACGCCTTAGCACCCCTCTAGTGCGCTCTGGACCCCTCTTTTCCACAGAATGGGGCCCCCCAGCTCTCTTTGGGACCCCCAGACCCCATACACACCCTCTAGTCTCTTTGGAACCTCTCCAGATTTCTCCCTTCATCCCCAGAGGCATTTCTGGACCATGTAGACGCCTTAGCACCCCTCTAGTGTGCTCTGGAGCCCTCTTTTGCACAGAATGGGGCCTCCCAGCTCTCTTCTGACCCCCCAGACCCCTTAGACACTCTCTAGTCTCTTTGGAACCTCTCCAGATTTCTCCCTTCTTCCCCAGGGGCATTTCTGGACCATGGAGACGTCTTAGCATCCCTCTAGCGCGCTCTGGACCACTGTTTCCCACCGAATGGGGCCCCCCAGCTCTTTTCTGGCCCCCAGGCCCCTTAGACACCCTCTAGTCTCCTCAGAACCCCTCCAGATTTCTCCCTTCTTGCCCAGAGGCATTTCTTGACCATGTAGATGCCTTAGCACCCCTCTAGTGCGCTCTGGACCCCTCTTTTCCACAGAATGGGGCCCCCCAGCTCTCTTTGGGACCCCCAGACCCCTCAGACACCCTCTTGTCTACTCACAACCCCTCCAGATTTCTCCCTTCTTCTCCAGAGGAATTTCTGGACCATGTAGATGCCTTAGCACCCCTCTAGTGTGCTCTGGAGCCCTCTTTCCGACAGAATGGGGCCCCCCAGCTCTCTTCTGGCCCCCCAGACCCCGTACACACCCTCTAGTCTCCTTGCAACCCCTCCAGATTTGTTCCTCCTTCTCCAGAGGCTTTTTTCGACAGTGTAGATGTCTTAGCACCCCCCTAGTGCACTCTGGACCCCTCTGTTCCACAGAATGGGGCCCCCCAGCTCTCTTCAGGCCCCCCAGACCCTGTAGACACGCTCTAGTCTCCTCGCAACCCCTCCAGATTTGTTCCTGCTTCCCCAGAGGCATTTCTTGACCATGCAGATGCCTTAGCACCCCTCTAGTGCACTCTGGACCTCTCCTCTGTACAGAATGTGGCCCTCCAGCCCTCTGCTGGCCCCCAGACCCCTTAGACACCCTCTTGTCTCCTCGCAACCCCTCCAGATTTCTCCCTTCTTCCCCAGAGGCATTTTTGGACCATGTAGATGCCTTAGCACCCCTCTAGTGCACTCTGGACCTCTCCTCTGTACAGAATGTGGCCCTCCAGCTCTCTGCTGGCCCCCAGACCCCTTAGACACCCTCTAGTCTCTTTGGAACCCCTCCAGATTTCTCCCTTCTTCCCCAGAGGCATTTCTTGACCGTGTAGACTCCTTAACATCTCCGTAGTGCGCTCTGGATCCCTCTTTTCCACAGAATTGGGCCCCCCAGCTCTCTTCGGGCCCCCCAGACCCCTCAGACACCCTCTAGTCTCCTCACAACCCCTCCAGATTTCTCCCTTCTTCCCCAGAGGCATTTCTTGACCATATAGACGCCTTAGCACCCCTCTAGTGCGCTCTGGACCCCTCTTTTCCACAGAATGGGGCCCCCCAGCTCTCTTTGGGACCCCCAGACCCCTCAGACACCCTCTTGTCTACTCACAACCCCTCCAGATTTCTCCCTTCTTCTCCAGAGGCATTTCTGGACCATGTAGATGCCTTAGCACCCCTCTAGTACGCACTGGGGCCCTCTTTCCGACAGAATGGGGCCCCCCAGCTCTCTTCTGGCCCCCCAGACCCCGTACACACCCTCTAGTCTCCTTGCAACCCCTCCAGATTTCTCCCTTCTTCCCCAGAGGCATTTCTTGACAGTGTAGATGCCTTAGCACCCCTCTAGTGTGCTCTGGAGCCCTCTTTTGCACAGAATGGGGCCTCCCAGCTCTCTTCTGGCCCCCCAGACCCCTTAGACACTCTCTAGTCTCTTTGGAACCTCTCCAGATTTCTCCCTTCTTCCCCAGGGGCATTTCTGGACCATGGAGACGTCTTAGCATCCCTCTAGCGCGCTCTGGACCACTGTTTCCCACCGAATGGGGCCCCCCAGCTCTCTTCTGGCCCCCAGGCCCCTTAGACACCCTCTAGTCTCCTCAGAACCCCTCCAGATTTCTCCCTTCTTGCCCAGAGGCATTTCTTGACCGTGTAGACTCCTTAACATCTCCGTAGTGCGCTCTGGATCCCTCTTTTCCACAGAATTGGCCCCCCCAGCTCTCTTCGGGCCCCCCAGACCCCGTACACACCCTCTAGTCTCCTTGCAACCCCTCCAGATTTCTCCCTTCTTCCCCAGAGGCATTTCTTGACCATGTAGATGCCTTAGCACCCCTCTAGTGCGCTCTGGACCCCTCTTTTCCACAGAATGGGGCCCCCCAGCTCTCTTTGGGACCCCCAGACCCCTCAGACACACTCTTGTCTACTCACAACCCCTCCAGATTTCTCCCTTCTTCTCCAGAGGAATTTCTGGACCATGTAGATGCCTTAGCAGCCCTGTAGTACGCTCTGGAGCCCTCTTTCCGACAGAATGGGGCCCCCCAGCTCTCTTTGGAACCCCCAGACCCCATACAAACCCTCTAGTCTCCTTGCAACCCCTCCAGATTTGTTCCTCCTTCTCCAGAGGCTTTTTTCGACAGTGTAGACGTCTTCGCACCCCTCTAGTGCACTCTGGAGCCCTCTGTTCCACAGAATGGGGCCCCCCAGCTCTCTTCAGGCCCCCCAGACCCTGTAGACACGCTCTAGTCTCCTCGCAACCCCTCCAGATTTGTTCCTGCTTCCCCAGAGGCATTTCTTGACAGTCAAGATGCCTTAGCACCCCTCTAGTGTGCTCTGGACCCCTCCTGTGTACAGAGTTGGTCCCCCCAGCTCTCTTCGGGACCCCCAGACCCCTTAGACACCCTCTAGTCTCCTCTCAACCCCTCCAGATTTCTCCCTTCTTCCCCAGAGGCACTTCTTGAGCATGTAGACGCCTTACCACCCCTCTAGTGCACTCTGGACCACTCATTTGTGCAGATTTGGGCCGCCCAGATCTCTGCTGGCCCCCAAGACCCCTCAGACACCCTCTCGTCTCCTCGCAACCCCTCCAGATTTCTCCCTTCTTCCCCAGAGGCACTTTTGGACCATGTAGATGCCTTAGCACCCCTCTAGTGCACTCTGGACCTCTCCTCTGTACAGAATGTGGCCCTCCAGCTCTCTGCTGGCCCCCCAGACCCCTTAGACACCCTCTAGTCTCTTTGGAACCCCTCCAGATTTCTCCCTTCTTCCCCAGAGGCATTTCTTGACCATGTAGATGCCTTAGCACCCCTCTAGTGCGCTCTGGACCCCTCTTTTCCACAGAATGGGGCCCCCCAGCTCTCTTTGGGACCCCCAGACCCCTCAGACACCCTCTTGTCTACTCACAACCCCTCCAGATTTCTCCCTTCTTCTCCAGAGGCATTTTTGGACCATGTAGATGCCTTAGCACCCCTCTAGTGCACTCTGGACCTCTCCTCTGTACAGAATGTGGCCCTCCAGCTCTCTGCTGGCCCCCAGACCCCTTAGACACCCTCTCGTCTCTTTGGAACCCCTCCAGATTTCTCCCTTCTTCCCCAGAGGCATTTCTTGACCGTGTAGACTCCTTAACATCTCCGTAGTGCGCTCTGGATCCCTCTTTTCCACAGAATGGGGCCCCCCAGCTCTCTTCGGGCCCCCCAGACCCCTCAGACACCCTCTAGTCTCCTCACAACCCCTCCAGATTTCTCCCTTCTTCCCCAGAGGCATTTCTTGACCATATAGACGCCTTAGCACCCCTCTAGTGCGCTCTGGACCCCTCTTTTCCACAGAATGGGGCCCCCCAGCTCTCTTTGGGACCCCCAGACCCCTCAGACACCCTCTAGTCTCCTTGCAACCCCTCCAGATTTCTCCCTTCATCCCCAGAGGCATTTCTGGACCATGTAGACGCCTTAGCACCCCTCTAGTGTGCTCTGGAGCCCTCTTTTGCACAGAATGGGGCCTCCCAGCTCTCTGCTGGCCCCCAGACCCCTTAGACACCCTCTGGTCTCTTTGGAACCCCTCCAGATTTCTCCCTTCTTCCCCAGAGGCATTTCTTGACCGTGTAGACTCCTTAACATCTCCGTAGTGCGCTCTGGAGTCCTCTTTTCCACAGAATTGGGCCCCCCAGCTCTCTTCAGGCCCCCCAGACCCCTCAGCCACCCTCTAGTCTCCTCACAACCCCTCCAGATTTCTCCCTTCTTCCCCAGAGGCATTTCTTGACAGTGTAGACGCCTTAGCACCCCTCTAGTGTGCTCTGGACCCCTCTTTTGCACAGAATGGGGCCTCCCAGCTCTCTTCTGGCCCCCCAGACCCCTTAGACACTCTCTAGTCTCTTTGGAACCTCTCCAGATTTCTCCCTTCTTCCCCAGGGGCATTTCTGGACCATGGAGACGTCTTAGCATCCCTCTAGCGCGCTCTGGACCACTGTTTCCCACCGAATGGGTCCCCCCAGCTCTCTTCTGGCCCCCAGACCCCTTAGACACCCTCTCGTCTCCTCGCAACCCCTCCAGATTTCTCCCTTCTTCCCCAGAGGCATTTTTGGACCATGTAGATGCCTTAGCACCCCTCTAGTGCACTCTGGACCTCTCCTCTGTACAGAATGTGGCCCTCCAGCTCTCTGCTGGCCCCCAGACCCCTTAGACACCCTCTGGTCTCTTTGGAACCCCTCCAGATTTCTCCCTTCTTCCCCAGAGGCATTTCTTGACCGTGTAGACTCCTTAACATCTCCGTAGTGCGCTCTGGATCCCTCTTTTCCACAGAATTGGGCCCCCCAGCTCTCTTCAGGCCCCCCAGACCCCTCAGCCACCCTCTAGTCTCCTCACAACCCCTCCAGATTTCTCCCTTCTTCCCCAGAGGCATTTCTTGACAGTGTAGACGCCTTAGCACCCCTCTAGTGTGCTCTGGAGCCCTCTTTTGCACAGAATGGGGCCTCCCAGCTCTCTTCTGGCCCCCCAGACCCCTTAGACACTCTCTAGTCTCTTTGGAACCTCTCCAGATTTCTGCCTTCTTCCCCAGGGGCATTTCTGGACCATGGAGACGTCTTAGCATCCCTCTAGCGCGCTCTGGACCACTGTTTCCCACCGAATGGGGCCCCCCAGCTCTCTTCTGGCCCCCAGACCCCGTACACACCCTCTAGTCTCCTTGCAACCCCTCCAGATTTCTCCCTTCTTCCCCAGAGGCATTTCTTGACCATGTAGATGCCTTAGCACCCCTCTAGTGCGCTCTGGACCCCTCTTTTCCACAGAATGGGGCCCCCCAGCTCTCTTTGGGACCCCCAGACCCCTCAGACACACTCTTGTCTACTCACAACCCCTCCAGATTTCTCCCTTCTTCTCCAGAGGAATTTCTGGACCATGTAGATGCCTTAGCAGCCCTGTAGTACGCTCTGGAGCCCTCTTTCCGACAGAATGGGGCCCCCCAGCTCTCTTTGGAACCCCCAGACCCCATACAAACCCTCTAGTCTCCTTGCAACCCCTCCAGATTTGTTCCTCCTTCTCCAGAGGCTTTTTTCGACAGTGTAGACGTCTTCGCACCCCTCTAGTGCACTCTGGAGCCCTCTGTTCCACAGAATGGGGCCCCCCAGCTCTCTTCAGGCCCCCCAGACCCTGTAGACACGCTCTAGTTTCCTCGCAACCCCTCCAGATTTGTTCCTGCTTCCCCAGAGGCATTTCTTGACAGTCAAGATGCCTTAGCACCCCTCTAGTGTGCTCTGGACCCCTCCTGTGTACAGAGTTGGGCCCCCCAGCTCTCTTCGGGACCCCCAGACCCCTTAGACACCCTCTAGTCTCCTCGCAACCCCTCCAGATTTCTCCCTTCTTCCCCAGAGGCACTTCTTGAGCATGTAGACGCCTTACCACCCCTCTAGTGCACTCTGGACCACTCATTTGTGCAGATTTGGGCCGCCCAGATCTCTGCTGGCCCCCAAGACCCCTCAGACACCCTCTAGTCTCCTCGCAACCCCTCCAGATTTCTTCCTGCTTCCCTAGAGGCATTTCTTGACCATGTAGATGCCTTAGCACCCCTCTAGTGCACTCTGGACCTCTCCTCTGTACAGAATGTGGCCCTCCAGCCCTCTGCTGGCCCCCAGACCCCTTAGACACCCTCTCGTCTCCTCGCAACCCCTCCAGATTTCTCCCTTCTTCCCCAGAGGCATTTTTGGACCATGTAGATGCCTTAGCACCCCTCTAGTGCACTCTGGACCTCTCCTCTGTACAGAATGTGGCCCTCCAGCTCTCTGCTGGCCCCCAGACCCCTTAGACACCCTCTAGTCTCCTCACAACCCCTCCAGATTTCTCCCTTCTTCCCCAGAGGCATTTCTTGACCATATAGACGCCTTAGCACCCCTCTAGTGCACTCTGGACCCCTCTTTTCCACAGAATGGGGCCCCCCAGCTCTCTTTGGGACCCCCAGACCCCTCAGACACCCTCTTGTCTACTCACAACCCCTCCAGATTTCTCCCTTCTTCTCCAGAGGCATTTTTGGACCATGTAGATGCCTTAGCACCCCTCTAGTGCACTCTGGACCTCTCCTCTGTACAGAATGTGGCCCTCCAGCTCTCTGCTGGCCCCCAGACCCCTTAGACACCCTCTGGTCTCTTTGGAACCCCTCCAGATTTCTCCCTTCTTCCCCAGAGGCATTTCTTGACCGTGTAGACTCCTTAACATCTCCGTAGTGCGCTCTGGATCCCTCTTTTCCACAGAATGGGGCCCCCCAGCTCTCTTCGGGCCCCCCAGACCCCTCAGACACCCTCTAGTCTCCTCACAACCCCTCCAGATTTCTCCCTTCTTCCCCAGAGGCATTTCTTGACCATATAGACGCCTTAGCACCCCTCTAGTGCGCTCTGGACCCCTCTTTTCCACAGAATGGGGCCCCCCAGCTCTCTTTGGGACCCCCAGACCCCTCAGACACCCTCTAGTCTCCTTGCAACCCCTCCAGATTTCTCCCTTCATCCCCAGAGGCATTTCTGGACCATGTAGACGCCTTAGCACCCCTCTAGTGTGCTCTGGAGCCCTCTTTTGCACAGAATGGGGCCTCCCAGCTCTCTTCTGGCCCCCCAGACCCCTTAGACACTCTCTAGTCTCTTTGGAACCTCTCCAGATTTCTCCCTTCTTCCCCAGGGGCATTTCTGGACCATGGAGACGTCTTAGCATCCCTCTAGCGCGCTCTGGACCACTGTTTCCCACCGAATGGGTCCCCCCAGCTCTCTTCTGGCCCCCAGGCCCCTTAGACACCCTCTAGTCTCCTTGCAACCCCTCCAGATTTCTCCCTTCTTGCCCAGAGGCATTTCTTGACCATGTAGATGCCTTAGCACCCCTCTAGTGCGCTCTGGACCCCTCTTTTCCACAGAATGGGCCCCCCCAGCTCTCTTTGGGACCCCCAGACCCCTCAGACACACTCTTGTCTACTCACAACCCCTCCAGATTTCTCCCTTCTTCTCCAGAGGAATTTCTGGACCATGTAGATGCCTTAGCACCCCTCTAGTGTGCTCTGGAGCCCTCTTTCCGACAGAATGGGGCCCCCCAGCTCTCTTCTGGCCCCCCAGACCCCGTACACACCCTCTAGTCTCCTTGCAACCCCTCCAGATTTGTTCCTCCTTCTCCAGAGGCTTTTTTCGACAGTGTAGATGTCTTAGCACCCCCCTAGTGCACTCTGGACCCCTCTGTTCCACAGAATGGGGCCCCCCAGCTCTCTTCAGGCCCCCCAGACCCTGTAGACACGCTCTAGTCTCCTCGCAACCCCTCCAGATTTGTTCCTGCTTCCCCAGAGGCATTTCTTGACAGTCGAGATGCCTTAGCACCCCTCTAGTGTGCTCTGGACCCCTCCTGTGTACAGAGTTGGGCCCCCTAGCTCTCTTCGGGACCCCCAGACCCCTTAGACACCCTCTAGTCTCCTCGCAACCCCTCCAGATTTCTCCCTTCTTCCCCAGAGGCACTTCTTGAGCATGTAGACGCCTTACCACCCCTCTAGTGCACTCTGGACCACTCATTTGTGCAGATTTGGGCTGCCCAGATCTCTGCTGGCCCCCAAGACCCCTCAGACACCCTCTAGTCTCCTCGCAGCCCCTCCAGATTTCTTCCTGCTTCCCTAGAGGCATTTCTTGACCATGCAGATGCCTTAGCACCCCTCTAGTGCACTCTGGACCTCTCCTCTGTACAGAATGTGGCCCTCCAGCCCTCTGCTGGCCCCCAGACCCCTTAGACACCCTCTCGTCTCCTCGCAACCCCTCCAGATTTCTCCCTTCTTCCCCAGAGGCATTTTTGGACCATGTAGATGCCTTAGCACCCCTCTAGTGCACTCTGGACCTCTCCTCTGTACAGAATGTGGCCCTCCAGCTCTCTGCTGGCCCCCAGACCCCTTAGACACCCTCTGGTCTCTTTGGAACCCCTCCAGATTTCTCCCTTCTTCCCCAGAGGCATTTCTTGACCGTGTAGACTCCTTAACATCTCCGTAGTGCGCTCTGGATCCCTCTTTTCCACAGAATGGGGCCCCCCAGCTCTCTTTGGGACCCCCAGACCCCTCAGACACCCTCTAGTCTCCTTGCAACCCCTCCAGATTTCTCCCTTCTTCCCCAGAGGCATTTCTTGACAGTGAAGACGCCTTAGCACCCCTCTAGTGCGCTCTGGAGCCCTCTTTTGCACAGAATGGGGCCTCCCAGCTCTCTTCTGGCCCCCCAGACCCCTTAGACACTCTCTAGTCTCTTTGGAACCTCTCCAGATTTCTCCTTTCTTCCCCAGGGGCATTTCTGGACCATGGAGACGTCTTAGCATCCCTCTAGCGCGCTCTGGACCACTGTTTCCCACCGAATGGGTCCCCCCAGCTCTCTTCTGGCCCCCAGGCCCCTTAGACACCCTCTAGTCTCCTTGCAACCCCTCCAGATTTCTCCCTTCTTGCCCAGAGGCATTTCTTGACCATGTAGATGCCTTAGCACCCCTCTAGTGCGCTCTGGACCCCTCTTTTCCACAGAATGGGCCCCCCCAGCTCTCTTTGGGACCCCCAGACCCCTCAGACACACTCTTGTCTACTCACAACCCCTCCAGATTTCTCCCTTCTTCTCCAGAGGAATTTCTGGACCATGTAGATGCCTTAGCACCCCTCTAGTGTGCTCTGGAGCCCTCTTTCCGACAGAATGGGGCCCCCCAGCTCTCTTCTGGCCCCCCAGACCCCGTACACACCCTCTAGTCTCCTTGCAACCCCTCCAGATTTGTTCCTCCTTCTCCAGAGGCTTTTTTCGACAGTGTAGATGTCTTAGCACCCCCCTAGTGCACTCTGGACCCCTCTGTTCCACAGAATGGGGCCCCCCAGCTCTCTTCAGGCCCCCCAGACCCTGTAGACACGCTCTAGTCTCCTCGCAACCCCTCCAGATTTGTTCCTGCTTCCCCAGAGGCATTTCTTGACAGTCGAGATGCCTTAGCACCCCTCTAGTGTGCTCTGGACCCCTCCTGTGTACAGAGTTGGGCCCCCTAGCTCTCTTCGGGACCCCCAGACCCCTTAGACACCCTCTAGTCTCCTCGCAACCCCTCCAGATTTCTCCCTTCTTCCCCAGAGGCACTTCTTGAGCATGTAGACGCCTTACCACCCCTCTAGTGCACTCTGGACCACTCATTTGTGCAGATTTGGGCTGCCCAGATCTCTGCTGGCCCCCAAGACCCCTCAGACACCCTCTAGTCTCCTCGCAACCCCTCCAGATTTCTCCCTTCTTCCCCAGAGGCATTTTTGGACCATGTAGATGCCTTAGCACCCCTCTAGTGCACTCTGGACCTCTCCTCTGTACAGAATGTGGCCCTCCAGCTCTCTGCTGGCCCCCAGACCCCTTAGACACCCTCTGGTCTCTTTGGAACCCCTCCAGATTTCTCCCTTCTTCCCCAGAGGCATTTCTTGACCGTGTAGACTCCTTAACATCTCCGTAGTGCGCTCTGGAGCCCTCTTTTCCACAGAATTGGGCCCCCCAGCTCTCTTCAGGCCCCCCAGACCCCTCAGCCACCCTCTAGTCTCCTCACAACCCCTCCAGATTTCTCCCTTCTTCCCCAGAGGCATTTCTTGACAGTGTAGACGCCTTAGCACCCCTCTAGTGTGCTCTGGACCCCTCTTTTGCACAGAATGGGGCCTCCCAGCTCTCTTCTGGCCCCCCAGACCCCTTAGACACTCTCTAGTCTCTTTGGAACCTCTCCAGATTTCTCCCTTCTTCCCCAGGGGCATTTCTGGACCATGGAGACGTCTTAGCATCCCTCTAGCGCGCTCTGGACCACTGTTTCCCACCGAATGGGGCCCCCCAGCTCTCTTCTGGCCCCCAGACCCCTTAGACACCCTCTCGTCTCCTCGCAACCCCTCCAGATTTCTCCCTTCTTCCCCAGAGGCATTTTTGGACCATGTAGATGCCTTAGCACCCCTCTAGTGCACTCTGGACCTCTCCTCTGTACAGAATGTGGCCCTCCAGCTCTCTGCTGGCCCCCAGACCCCTTAGACACCCTCTGGTCTCTTTGGAACCCCTCCAGATTTCTCCCTTCTTCCCCAGAGGCATTTCTTGACCGTGTAGACTCCTTAACATCTCCGTAGTGCGCTCTGGATCCCTCTTTTCCACAGAATTGGGCCCCCCAGCTCTCTTCAGGCCCCCCAGACCCCTCAGCCACCCTCTAGTCTCCTCACAACCCCTCCAGATTTCTCCCTTCTTCCCCAGAGGCATTTCTTGACAGTGTAGACGCCTTAGCACCCCTCTAGTGTGCTCTGGAGCCCTCTTTTGCACAGAATGGGGCCTCCCAGCTCTCTTCTGGCCCCCCAGACCCCTTAGACACTCTCTAGTCTCTTTGGAACCTCTCCAGATTTCTGCCTTCTTCCCCAGGGGCATTTCTGGACCATGGAGACGTCTTAGCATCCCTCTAGCGCGCTCTGGACCACTGTTTCCCACCGAATGGGGCCCCCCAGCTCTCTTCTGGCCCCCAGACCCCGTACACACCCTCTAGTCTCCTTGCAACCCCTCCAGATTTCTCCCTTCTTCCCCAGAGGCATTTCTTGACCATGTAGATGCCTTAGCACCCCTCTAGTGCGCTCTGGACCCCTCTTTTCCACAGAATGGGGCCCCCCAGCTCTCTTTGGGACCCCCAGACCCCTCAGACACACTCTTGTCTACTCACAACCCCTCCAGATTTCTCCCTTCTTCTCCAGAGGAATTTCTGGACCATGTAGATGCCTTAGCAGCCCTGTAGTACGCTCTGGAGCCCTCTTTCCGACAGAATGGGGCCCCCCAGCTCTCTTTGGAACCCCCAGACCCCATACAAACCCTCTAGTCTCCTTGCAACCCCTCCAGATTTGTTCCTCCTTCTCCAGAGGCTTTTTTCGACAGTGTAGACGTCTTCGCACCCCTCTAGTGCACTCTGGAGCCCTCTGTTCCACAGAATGGGGCCCCCCAGCTCTCTTCAGGCCCCCCAGACCCTGTAGACACGCTCTAGTTTCCTCGCAACCCCTCCAGATTTGTTCCTGCTTCCCCAGAGGCATTTCTTGACAGTCAAGATGCCTTAGCACCCCTCTAGTGTGCTCTGGACCCCTCCTGTGTACAGAGTTGGGCCCCCCAGCTCTCTTCGGGACCCCCAGACCCCTTAGACACCCTCTAGTCTCCTCGCAACCCCTCCAGATTTCTCCCTTCTTCCCCAGAGGCACTTCTTGAGCATGTAGACGCCTTACCACCCCTCTAGTGCACTCTGGACCACTCATTTGTGCAGATTTGGGCCGCCCAGATCTCTGCTGGCCCCCAAGACCCCTCAGACACCCTCTAGTCTCCTCGCAACCCCTCCAGATTTCTTCCTGCTTCCCTAGAGGCATTTCTTGACCATGTAGATGCCTTAGCACCCCTCTAGTGCACTCTGGACCTCTCCTCTGTACAGAATGTGGCCCTCCAGCCCTCTGCTGGCCCCCAGACCCCTTAGACACCCTCTCGTCTCCTCGCAACCCCTCCAGATTTCTCCCTTCTTCCCCAGAGGCATTTTTGGACCATGTAGATGCCTTAGCACCCCTCTAGTGCACTCTGGACCTCTCCTCTGTACAGAATGTGGCCCTCCAGCTCTCTGCTGGCCCCCAGACCCCTTAGACACCCTCTAGTCTCCTCACAACCCCTCCAGATTTCTCCCTTCTTCCCCAGAGGCATTTCTTGACCATATAGACGCCTTAGCACCCCTCTAGTGCACTCTGGACCCCTCTTTTCCACAGAATGGGGCCCCCCAGCTCTCTTTGGGACCCCCAGACCCCTCAGACACCCTCTTGTCTACTCACAACCCCTCCAGATTTCTCCCTTCTTCTCCAGAGGCATTTTTGGACCATGTAGATGCCTTAGCACCCCTCTAGTGCACTCTGGACCTCTCCTCTGTACAGAATGTGGCCCTCCAGCTCTCTGCTGGCCCCCAGACCCCTTAGACACCCTCTCGTCTCTTTGGAACCCCTCCAGATTTCTCCCTTCTTCCCCAGAGGCATTTCTTGACCGTGTAGACTCCTTAACATCTCCGTAGTGCGCTCTGGATCCCTCTTTTCCACAGAATGGGGCCCCCCAGCTCTCTTCGGGCCCCCCAGACCCCTCAGACACCCTCTAGTCTCCTCACAACCCCTCCAGATTTCTCCCTTCTTCCCCAGAGGCATTTCTTGACCATATAGACGCCTTAGCACCCCTCTAGTGCGCTCTGGACCCCTCTTTTCCACAGAATGGGGCCCCCCAGCTCTCTTTGGGACCCCCAGACCCCTCAGACACCCTCTAGTCTCCTTGCAACCCCTCCAGATTTCTCCCTTCATCCCCAGAGGCATTTCTGGACCATGTAGACGCCTTAGCACCCCTCTAGTGTGCTCTGGAGCCCTCTTTTGCACAGAATGGGGCCTCCCAGCTCTCTTCTGGCCCCCCAGACCCCTTAGACACTCTCTAGTCTCTTTGGAACCTCTCCAGATTTCTCCCTTCTTCCCCAGGGGCATTTCTGGACCATGGAGACGTCTTAGCATCCCTCTAGCGCGCTCTGGACCACTGTTTCCCACCGAATGGGTCCCCCCAGCTCTCTTCTGGCCCCCAGGCCCCTTAGACACCCTCTAGTCTCCTTGCAACCCCTCCAGATTTCTCCCTTCTTGCCCAGAGGCATTTCTTGACCATGTAGATGCCTTAGCACCCCTCTAGTGCGCTCTGGACCCCTCTTTTCCACAGAATGGGCCCCCCCAGCTCTCTTTGGGACCCCCAGACCCCTCAGACACACTCTTGTCTACTCACAACCCCTCCAGATTTCTCCCTTCTTCTCCAGAGGAATTTCTGGACCATGTAGATGCCTTAGCACCCCTCTAGTGTGCTCTGGAGCCCTCTTTCCGACAGAATGGGGCCCCCCAGCTCTCTTCTGGCCCCCCAGACCCCGTACACACCCTCTAGTCTCCTTGCAACCCCTCCAGATTTGTTCCTCCTTCTCCAGAGGCTTTTTTCGACAGTGTAGATGTCTTAGCACCCCCCTAGTGCACTCTGGACCCCTCTGTTCCACAGAATGGGGCCCCCCAGCTCTCTTCAGGCCCCCCAGACCCTGTAGACACGCTCTAGTCTCCTCGCAACCCCTCCAGATTTGTTCCTGCTTCCCCAGAGGCATTTCTTGACAGTCGAGATGCCTTAGCACCCCTCTAGTGTGCTCTGGACCCCTCCTGTGTACAGAGTTGGGCCCCCTAGCTCTCTTCGGGACCCCCAGACCCCTTAGACACCCTCTAGTCTCCTCGCAACCCCTCCAGATTTCTCCCTTCTTCCCCAGAGGCACTTCTTGAGCATGTAGACGCCTTACCACCCCTCTAGTGCACTCTGGACCACTCATTTGTGCAGATTTGGGCTGCCCAGATCTCTGCTGGCCCCCAAGACCCCTCAGACACCCTCTAGTCTCCTCGCAGCCCCTCCAGATTTCTTCCTGCTTCCCTAGAGGCATTTCTTGACCATGCAGATGCCTTAGCACCCCTCTAGTGCACTCTGGACCTCTCCTCTGTACAGAATGTGGCCCTCCAGCCCTCTGCTGGCCCCCAGACCCCTTAGACACCCTCTCGTCTCCTCGCAACCCCTCCAGATTTCTCCCTTCTTCCCCAGAGGCATTTTTGGACCATGTAGATGCCTTAGCACCCCTCTAGTGCACTCTGGACCTCTCCTCTGTACAGAATGTGGCCCTCCAGCTCTCTGCTGGCCCCCAGACCCCTTAGACACCCTCTGGTCTCTTTGGAACCCCTCCAGATTTCTCCCTTCTTCCCCAGAGGCATTTCTTGACCGTGTAGACTCCTTAACATCTCCGTAGTGCGCTCTGGATCCCTCTTTTCCACAGAATGGGGCCCCCCAGCTCTCTTCGGGCCCCCCAGACCCCTCAGACACCCTCTAGTCTCCTCACAACCCCTCCAGATTTCTCCCTTCTTCCCCAGAGGCATTTCTTGACCATATAGACGCCTTAGCACCCCTCTAGTGCACTCTGGACCCCTCTTTTCCACAGAATGGGGCCCCCCAGCTCTCTTTGGGACCCCCAGACCCCTCAGACACCCTCTTGTCTACTCACAACCCCTCCAGATTTCTCCCTTCTTCTCCAGAGGCATTTCTGGACCATGTAGATGCCTTAGCACCTCTCTAGTACGCACTGGAGCCCTCTTTCCGACAGAATGGGGCCCCCCAGCTCTCTTCTGGCCCCCCAGACCCCGTACCCACCCTCTAGTCTCCTTGCAACCCCTCCAGATTTCTCCCTTCTTCCCCAGAGGCATTTCTTGACAGTGTAGACGCCTTAGCACCCCTCTAGTGTGCTCTGGAGCCCTCTTTTGCACAGAATGGGGCCTCCCAGCTCTCTTCTGGCCCCCCAGACCCCTTAGACACTATCTAGTCTCTTTGGAACCTCTCCAGATTTCTCCCTTCTTCCCCAGGGGCATTTCTGGACCATGGAGACGTCTTAGCATCCCTCTAGCGCGCTCTGGACCACTGTTTCCCACCGAATGGGGCCCCCCAGCTCTCTTCTGGCCCCCAGGCCCCTTAGACACCCTCTAGTCTCCTCAGAACCCCTCCAGATTTCTCCCTTCTTCCCCAGAGGCATTTCTTGACCGTGTAGACTCCTTAACATCTCCGTAGTGCGCTCTGGATCCCTCTTTTCCACAGAATTGGCCCCCCCAGCTCTCTTCGGGCCCCCCAGACCCCGTACATACCCTCTAGTCTCCTTGCAACCCCTCCAGATTTCTCCCTTCTTCCCCAGAGGCATTTCTTGACCATGTAGATGCCTTAGCACCCCTCTAGTGCGCTCTGGACCCCTCTTTTCCACAGAATGGGGCCCCCCAGCTCTCTTTGGGACCCCCAGACCCCTCAGACACACTCTTGTCTACTCACAACCCCTCCAGATTTCTCCCTTCTTCTCCAGAGGAATTTCTGGACCATGTAGATGCCTTAGCAGCCCTGTAGTACGCTCTGGAGCCCTCTTTCCGACAGAATGGGGCCCCCCAGCTCTCTTTGGAACCCCCAGACCCCATACAAACCCTCTAGTCTCCTTGCAACCCCTCCAGATTTGTTCCTCCTTCTCCAGAGGCTTTTTTCGACAGTGTAGACGTCTTCGCACCCCTCTAGTGCACTCTGGAGCCCTCTGTTCCACAGAATGGGGCCCCCTAGCTCTCTTCAGGCCCCCCAGACCCTGTAGACACGCTCTAGTTTCCTCGCAACCCCTCCAGATTTGTTCCTGCTTCCCCAGAGGCATTTCTTGACAGTCAAGATGCCTTAGCACCCCTCTAGTGTGCTCTGGACCCCTCCTGTGTACAGAGTTGGGCCCCCCAGCTCTCTTCGGGACCCCCAGACCCCTTAGACACCCTCTAGTCTCCTCGCAACCCCTCCAGATTTCTCCCTTCTTCCCCAGAGGCACTTCTTGAGCATGTAGACGCCTTACCACCCCTCTAGTGCACTCTGGACCACTCATTTGTGCAGATTTGGGCCGCCCAGATCTCTGCTGGCCCCCAGACCCCTCAGACACCCTCTAGTCTCCTCGCAACCCCTCCAGATTTCTTCCTGCTTCCCTAGAGGCATTTCTTGACCATGTAGATGCCTTAGCACCCCTCTAGTGCACTCTGGACCTCTCCTCTGTACAGAATGTGGCCCTCCAGCCCTCTGCTGGCCCCCAGACCCCTTAGACACCCTCTCGTCTCTTTGGAACCCCTCCAGATTTCTCCCTTCTTCCCCAGAGGCATTTCTTGACCGTGTAGACTCCTTAACATCTCCGTAGTGCGCTCTGGATCCCTCTTTTCCACAGAATGGGGCCCCCCAGCTCTCTTCGGGCCCCCCAGACCCCTCAGACACCCTCTAGTCTCCTCACAACCCCTCCAGATTTCTCCCTTCTTCCCCAGAGGCATTTCTTGACCATATAGACGCCTTAGCACCCCTCTAGTGCGCTCTGGACCCCTCTTTTCCACAGAATGGGGCCCCCCAGCTCTCTTCGGGCCCCCCAGACCCCTCAGACACCCTCTAGTCTCCTCACAACCCCTCCAGATTTCTCCCTTCTTCCCCAGAGGCATTTCTTGACCATATAGACGCCTTAGCACCCCTCTAGTGCGCTCTGGACCCCTCTTTTCCACAGAATGGGGCCCCCCAGCTCTCTCCTGGCCCCCCAGAGAGCTTAGACACCCTCTAGTCTCCTTGCAACCCCTCCAGATTTCTCCCTTCTTCCCCAGAGGCATTTCTTGACAGTGTAGACGCCTTAGCACCCCTCTAGTGTGCTCTGGAGCCCTCTTTTGCACAGAATGGGGCCTCCCAGCTCTCTTCTGGCCCCCCAGACCCCTTAGACACTCTCTAGTCTCTTTGGAACCTCTCCAGATTTCTCCCTTCTTCCCCAGGGGCATTTCTGGACCATGGAGACGTCTTAGCATCCCTCTAGCGCGCTCTGGACCACTGTTTCCCACCGAATGGGGCCCCCCAGCTCTCTTCTGGCCCCCAGGCCCCTTAGACACCCTCTAGTCTCCTCAGAACCCCTCCAGATTTCTCCCTTCTTGCCCAGAGGCATTTCTTGACCGTGTAGACTCCTTAACATCTCCGTAGTGCGCTCTGGATCCCTCTTTTCCACAGAATTGGCCCCCCCAGCTCTCTTCGGGCCCCCCAGAACCCTCAGACACCCTCTAGTCTCCTTGCAACCCCTCCAGATTTCTCCCTTCTTCCCCAGAGGCATTTCTTGACCATGTAGATGCCTTAGCACCCCTCTAGTGCGCTCTGGACCCCTCTTTTCCACAGAATGGGGCCCCCCAGCTCTCTTTGGGACCCCCAGACCCCTCAGACACACTCTTGTCTACTCACAACCCCTCCAGATTTCTCCCTTCTTCTCCAGAGGAATTTCTGGACCATGTAGATGCCTTAGCACCCCTCTAGTATGCTCTGGAGCCCTCTTTCCGACAGAATGGGGCCCCCCAGCTCTCTTTGGAACCCCCAGACCCCATACACACCCTCTAGTCTCCTTGCAACCCCTCCAGATTTGTTCCTCCTTCTCCAGAGGCTTTTTTCGACAGTGTAGATGTCTTAGCACCCCTCTAGTGCACTCTGGACCCCTCTGTTCCACAGAATGGGGCCCCCCAGCTCTCTTCAGGCCCCCCAGACCCTGTAGACACGCTCTAGTTTCCTCCCAACCCCTCCAGATTTGTTCCTGCTTCCCCAGAGGCATTTCTTGACAGTCGAGATGCCTTAGCACCCCTCTAGTGTGCTCTGGACCCCTCCTGTGTACAGAATGTGGCCCTCCAGCCCTCTGCTGGCCCCCAGACCCCTTAGACACCCTCTCGTCTCCTCCCAACCCCTCCAGATTTCTCCCTTCTTCCCCAGAGGCATTTTTGGACCATGTAGATGCCTTAGCACCCCTCTAGTGCACTCTGGACCTCTCCTCTGTACAGAATGTGGCCCTCCAGCTCTCTGCTGGCCCCCAGACCCCTTAGACACCCTCTAGTCTCTTTGGAACCCCTCCAGATTTCTCCCTTCTTCCCCAGAGGCATTTCTTGACCATATAGACGCCTTAGCACCCCTCTAGTGCACTCTGGACCCCTCTTTTCCACAGAATGGGGCCCCCCAGACCCCTCAGACACCCTCTAGTCTCCTCACAACCCCTCCAGATTTCTCCCTTCTTCCCCAGAGGCATTTCTTGACCATATAGACGCCTTAGCACCCCTCTAGTGCACTCTGGACCCCTCTTTTCCACAGAATGGGGCCCCCCAGCTCTCTTTGGAACCCCCAGACCCCATACACACCCTCTAGTCTCTTTGGAACCTCTCCAGATTTCTCCCTTCTTCCCCAGAGGCATTTCTTGACAGTGTAGACGCCTTAGCACCCCTCTAGTGTGCTCTGGAGCCCTCTTTTGCACAGAATGGGGCCTCCCAGCTCTCTTCTGGCCCCCCCAGACCCCTTAGACACTCTCTAGTCTCTTTGGAACCTCTCCAGATTTCTCCCTTCTTCCCCAGGGGCATTTCTGGACCATGGAGACGTCTTAGCATCACTCTAGCGCGCTCTGGACCACTGTTTCCCACCGAATGGGGCCCCCCAGCTCTCTACTGGCCCCCAGGCCCCTTAGACACCCTCTAGTCTCCTCAGAACCCCTCCAGATTTCTCCCTTCTTGCCCAGAGGCATTTCTTGACCGTGTAGACTCCTTAACATCTCCGTAGTGCGCTCTGGATCCCTCTTTTCCACAGAATTGGGCCCCCCAGCTCTCTTCGGGCCCCCCAGACCCCGTACACACCCTCTAGTCTCCTTGCAACCCCTCCAGATTTCTCCCTTCTTCCCCAGAGGCATTTCTGGACCGTGTAGACGCCTTAGCACCTCTCTAGTGCGCTCTGGACCCCTCTTTTCCACAGAATGGGGCCCCCCTGGCTCTCTTAAGGACCCCCAGGCCCCTTAGACACCCTCTAGTCTCCTCGCAACCCCTTCAGATTTCTCCCTTCTTCCCCAGAGGCATTTTTGGACCATGTAGACACCTTAGCACTCCCCTAGTGCGCTCTGGACCCCTCTTTTCCACAGAATTGGGCCACCTGGCTGTCTTCTGGCCCCCCAGACCCCTTAGACACCTTGTATTCTGCTCGGAACCCCTCCAGATTTCTCCCTTCTTCTCCAGAGGCATTTCTGCACCATGTAGACGTCTTAGCACCCCTGTAATGTGCTCTGGAGCCCTCTTTTCCATAAAATTGGGCCCCCCAGCCCTCTTCTGGCCCCCCAGGCCCCTTAGACACTCTTTAGTCTCCTCGCAACCCCTCCAGATTCCTCCCTTCTTCCCCAGAGGCATTTCTGGAGCATGTAGATGCCTTAGCACCCCTCTAGTGCGCTCTGGAGCCCTCTTTTTCACAGAATTGTGTCCCCTGGCTGTCTTCTGGCCCCCCAGACCCCTTAGATACTCTCTAGTCTCCTCGCAACCCCTCCAGATTTCTCCCTTCTTCCCCAGAGGCATTTCTGGACCACGTAGACGCCTTAGCACTTCTATAGTGTGCTCTGGAGCCCTCTTTTCGACAGAATGGGGCCCCCCAGCCCCCTTAGACATCCTCTAGTGTCCTTGGAACCCCTCCAGATTTCTCCCTTCTTCCCCAGAGGCATTTCTGGACCATGTAGGCGCCTTAGCACCCCTCTAGTGCACTCTGGAGCCCTCTTTTCCACAGAATTGGCCCCCCTGGCTCTCTTCTGGCCCCCCAGACCACTTAGATACGCTCTCGTCTCCTCGCAACCCCTCCAGATTTCTCCCTTCTTCCCCAGAGGCATTTTTGGACCATGTAGATGCCTTAGCACCCCTCTAGTGCACTCTGGAAACTTTTTTTCCACAGAATGGGGCCCCCCAGCTCTCCTGTGGCCACCCAGCCCCCTTAGACACCCTCTAGTCTCCTCGCAACCCCTCCAGATTTCTCGCTTCTTCTCCAGAGGCATTTCTGGACAGTGTAGACGCCTTAGCACACCTCTGGTGCACTCTGGAACCCTTTTTTCCACAGAATTACGCCACCTGGCTGTCTTCTGGCCCCCCAGACCCCTTAGACAACTTGTATTCTACTCGCAACCCCTCCAGATTTCTCCCTTCTTTCCCAGAGGCATTTCTGGACTATGTAGACGACCCAGCACCCCTCTAGTGCGCTCTGGAGCCCTCTTTTCCACAGAATTGGGCCCCCCAGCTCTTTCTTGGCCCCCAAGACCCCTTAGACACCCTCTAGTCTCCTTGCAACACCTCCAGATTTCTCCCTTCTTCCCCAGAGGCATTTCTGGACCATGTAGACGCCTTAGCACCCCTCTAGTGTGCTCTGGAGCCCTCTTTTCCACAGAATTCGGCCCCCCAGCCCTCTTCTGGCTACCCAGCCCCGTTAGACACTCTCTAGTCTCCTTGCAACCCCTCCAGATTTCTCCCTTCTTCCCCAGAGGCATTTCTGGACTATGTAGACGACCCAGCACCCCTCTAGTGCACTCTGGAGCCCTCTTTTCCACAGAATTGGGCCCCCCAGCTCTTTCTTGGCCCCCAAGACCCCTTAGACACCCTCTAGTCTCCTTGCAACCCCTCCAGATTTCTCCCTTCTTCCCCAGAGGCATTTCTGGACCATGTAGACGCCTTAGCACCCCTCTAGTGTGCTCTGGAGCCCTCTTTTCCACAGAATTGGGCCCCCCAGCCCTCTTCTGGCTACCCAGCCCCGTTAGACACTCTCTAGTCTCCTTGCAACCCCTCCAGATTTCTCCCTTCTTCCCCAGAGGCATTTCTGGACCATGTAGATGCCTTAGCACCCCTCTAGTGCACTCTGGAATCCTTTTTTCCACAGAATGGGACCCCCCAGCTCTCTTCGGGCCTTCCAGACCCCTTAGACACCCTCTAGTCTCCTCGCAACCCCTCCAGATTTCTCCCTTGTTCCCCAGAGGCAATTCTGGACCATGCAGACACCTTAGTACGCCTCTAGTGCGCCCTGGACCGCTCTTTTCCACAGAATCAGAACCCCAGCCCCTTTAGACACCCTCTAGTCTCCTGGCAATCCCTCCAGATTTCTCCCTTCTTCCCCAGAGCCATTTCTTGACCATGTAGACGCCTTAGCACCCCTCTACTGTGCTCTGCAGCCCTCTCTTCCACAGAATGTGGCCTCCCACCTGTCTTCTGGCCCCCCAGCCCCCTTAGACACCCTCTAGTCTCCTCGCAACCCCTCCAGATTTCTCCCTTCTTCCCCAGAGGCATTTCTGGACCATGTAGACACCTTAGCACCCCTCTAGTGCGCTCTGGACCCCTCTTTTCCACAGAATGCACCCCCCCAGCTCTCTTCTGGTCCCGCAGACCCCTTGGACACCCTCTAGTCTCCTTGCAACCCTTACAGATTTCTCCCTTCTTGCCCAGAGCCATTTCTTGACTGTGTAGATGCCTTAGCACCCCTCTAGTGTGCTCTGGAACCCTTTTTTCCACAGAATGGGCCCCCCCTAGCTGTATTCTGGGCCCCCAGACCCCTTAGACACCCTCTAGTGTCCTCGCAACCCCTCCAGATTTCTCCCTTCTTCTCCAGAGGCATTTCTGGACCATGTAGATGCCTTAGCACCCCTCTAGTGCACTCTGGAGCCCTCTTTTCCACGGAATGGGGCCCCCTAGCTCTCTTCTGGCCCCCCAGGCCCCTTAGACACCCTCTAGTCTCCTCGCAAAACCTCCAGATTTCTCCCTTCTTGCCCAGAGGCATTGCGTGATGATGTAGACGCCTTAACAGCTCTCTACTGTGCTCTGGACCCCTGTTTTCCACGGACTTGGGTCACCTGGCTGTCTTCTGGCCCCCTAGGCCCCTTAGACACCCTCTAGTCTCCTCGCAACCCCTTCAGATTGCTCCCTTCTTTTCCAGAGGCATTTATTGACAGTGTAGACGCCTTAGCACCCCTCTAGTGTGCTCTGGATCCCTCTTTACCACAGAATGGGGCCCCCCAGCTCTCTTCTGGCCTTCCAGACGCCTTAGACACCCTCTAGTCTACTCGCAACCCCTCCAGATTTCTCCCTTCTTCCCCAGAGGCATTTCTTGACAGTGTATACGCCTTAGCACCCTTCTACTGTGCTCTCAACAACTCTTTTCCACTGAATTGGGCCACCTGGCTGTCTTCGAGCCCTAATGCGATTAACCTTTTTTTTGCCTCAGAGCTCCATTTTGGATATCTAGAGTACTTTAGGACCCTGTTAGAAGCCTCAGAATTCCTGTTGAGCTTTTCTTCATGCTGTGGAGCCCTTTTTTGTTCCCCTACCAGACTTAGCAGCCCTCTGTTCTGCTTTGGCCTCATCTCTTGTGCTTTTATTTTTCCGTGCAGAGCTCTCTTTGTCCTCCAGACCCCTCAGCACCCCTCCAGTCCCCTCAGCAGGCTTGTAAAGGCCTTTGTCATGATCCAAAGCTGTGTTTTGGATCTCCAGTTCCCTTAGGACCCCTATAGTGCACTGAGAACCCGTCTGGAGGCCTTTGTTGTGCCCCACAGCCCTGTTTTGGTCATCTGCATAGTATGAGAGCCTTCCTGTCTCCTCAGAGCACCTGCTGAGGTCAGTCACGTTAGCCAGTTTCGGTTTTTTTGCCATTTAGTCCCCTTAGGAGCCCTCTGGTCTGCTGAGAACCACTCCTGGGGTGTGGTGCTTGTTCTGCACCAGAGCTGTCCTCTGGCTGCACAGCCCCCTTTGGAATTCTCTAGTCTGCTCAGACGCCCTTCAGATTTCTTCCTTGTTCTCCCGAGTCATTCCTTGGCCATGCAGGCTGCTTAGCACCTCTCTAGTGGCCTCTGGACTACTCTTTTGTCCTTCCTTGTTCCCTAGATCTGTCTTTTGGCTATTTCCTTTAGGAGTTATTTAGTGGTCTCAGAATTCTTCCTGAGCCCTCTCTTATGCCCTAGAGTGCTTTTTTTCATCGTTTAGGTGCCTGAGTACCCATGTTTTCTTCTGAACCCCTTTGGAGGCTTTACTTGTTCTCTTCTGCCTTCTTTTAGTTGCTCTCTAGTCTGCGTAAGAGATATCTAATCTGCTCTGGATTCTTCTTTAGAGCTTTGTTGTGCTGTATAGACCTCTATTGGTCCTGTAGAGCTCTGAGGAACCCCTTTAGTTTACTCTGGACTACTCTGTCAGTCTTTCTTTTGTGCCTGAACTCTGTTTTGACCCTTTAGTCCTTGTGTGACCGCTGTCATCCATTCATAACTGCTTCTGGAAGCCTTTGTTGTGCCCCAGAGCCCTGCGTGGGTTCTCCAGCCCTCTTAGCATCCCTCTTCCCTCCTCGTGCGCGTCCTCCACTTAGGCATACAGAGGTAGTATTCCCGTGGGGAACGCTCCATTCCACCCAGTGGCCCCTTTTTCTAAGCACTCTAGGTACTATACAGGAAATACCCCTGTTTGGAAGTACTCACATTACAGAAGCAGCGTTGTTCCGGGGGGTTATTTAGATATCTTGGTTTGCCCTAGAGGAAATGCTGTCTTCCTACAACAGCTGTATTCAATACAGGTGTGAACCAATTAGAGCAGTGTGGTGTAGCGTTCCCTTTATAGGTTATGTGGAATCTTGTAGTTTTCTTTCTAAGCCTAAGTAGAACTGATTTCTAGTTTTCAGTGTAAAGGCTAGTGCTAGTTAGGGTAAAAGAATTTAATAACAGACCTCCTGGTATTATGGATATAGTATATGAAATCTTAGTAACAAAGAAGATGGTCCATTTTATCCAAGAGGTCTGTTTAGCCTTTCTGTGCTCTGCAGCCTAGCTACAGAGTGGAAGCAAAAGCCTTGCTCTTCCCTAGCCCTCTGTCTTTATGGCTGGCAGTGCTTTGCCCCTCCCCTTCCCAGGGCTTGTGGGTCGGGCAGTGGGCGGGGCTAGGGGTACATAAAGCGAGGGCCTGGTGGCAGGGAGTTCATTCTGCATTTGCTGTCCTTTGGGGTTAGTGGTCTGGACTTGCCTCGGCGAATAGCAGCATTTGAAGAAGCAAAGGTATCCAGGAAGAGTTATTGCTGCATTTGGAGATGCAAAGGCTGTTCCTTAAGATTAGAGCAACGGGATGGCTGAAGGTGGAGCCGTAAGCCTGCCAGAAAATCGCTTAAAGCAGGCAGTTTTGGTTTTGCGTCGGTGTCTCGGCGCGGGGCGTTCAGGGGTGGAAGAGGGCTTCCGCGTCTGCAGTCGTATCTTTTGTTAACCATCAGTATTGTTTTGTTGCGTTTCTGTGTTTATTGCGGAAGGGATGCAGCTTCATCGCTTGGCTCTTTGAAGATGATGACACTCGAAGAATTGTTTGTCCCTCAGCTGGATTGCAGAGAAAAGGACAGAACAGGGGTCCCCGGAAAACATTTCCATCTACGTTTCCGCTCTACGTAGTGCTTGTGTGCCTTATGTCCAGTAATGTGGATGCATGTGAGATATCATTCTCGTCAGCTACTCTGGTTTCCGGCTTGCTTGCCGGATGTTCTGCTGCTCCTCAGAAATATTGTCAGCTCTGTTCCAAGAGGAAGTGAGTAAGTTTTTTTTGTAGTATGCAGAGTTATGGAAGAGTCTAGACTTTATGTGAAGAGTGTGAAGAGCCAAGTGAGCATTCTTCCTGCCTGGAAGTGCAGTATGATGAGAAAGGAAGTCACATCTTTGGAAACTAAGTGCAGCTGTGAGTAAGTCCATGTGTCTGAAGGGGTCAAAAAGCAACCTCCTGCAAGCTAACGAATTCACCTCTTTTCTTGTCCAAGCCTCAGTGCTGAGAGAGGAAAAAAGCTGCTGGCCTTCTCGGGACCGGCAGGAAACAATTTGCAGTCTCGCCTGGCAGCTCTTTTCTTTCATCTGTGCCTGCGAACCCACTGCCATCTGCTCTTTTGTGGCTCTGCTTCTGACTCCTACCGTGGCTTCTGGGGCTGTCCGCTTTGCTTTTTCAGATACCTTGCGGGCCTTTTCCAGGCATGCCTGAGGATTTGAGGTGAGGTAGAATGGGTGAGTGTAATGGCGTGTCAGTTGTTTTACGGCTAGTCCGCAGTGCCTAGGAGAAGAGTAATTTTGTTGTTTTGTTTTTTGCAGGTGCCATGGGATTACTTTCAGTCAGGATGTGGGAGTATCGCTTTGGCGCGGTGCGGGTGAATGGAGCGACAACGGCGGTTTGGAGAGGCACGCTCTTGCAGATGAGCATGGAGGTGCCCGGCACGGGGGGTGACTGCTTGTGCTTTGGTTTGGCAGGTGATGAAGGTGAGCGAAGGAAGATTAGAGAGGATGTGGCTGCCGTTGAGTGATGCCTCTTAAGGATCAAAAGTGACCTGACTTCCCCCCCCCCCCCCGCCCCCAGCCCTGGAAAAGCTAAGGTGAGGGGCAAAGGGTGTTGGGGTTGTCTTCATTCTGTGCATGCGTGCTGATATTCAGTGTAGTAGGGAGGGCTGCTCTGGATGAGTGGTGTGTGAGGCAGAGGTGGTGGGGTGCGCATGGCAGAAAGTGAGGGTGTGGTACGTAGGGCAGCTCCAGCCTGTGTCTGTGTTGTTGTGTAGTCTATGTGGTGTGTGTTATAGCTGTGCTATCTTTTGCTCAGGTCTTGATGTTGCTCTTGCTCTTTGTGCTCAAGGAGCACAGCCCACGCTCCACAGCGCCATCGCGGCAGGCATCCGCCGTCTTTTGCCCGGCCTCAGTCATCGGCATCACTCCAGCGGATCGCGTCTCGTCCCGTGCGGGCAGCCGAAAGGGGCGGTCCGTCGCTCCGGCTTTGCATCGTGACCATTTGCGGCCACTCATCTTCGGGGCCATTGTCGAGGCCTTTTTGCCTGCCCCTCTTCTGTTTCTGCTCTTGTTTTTCATCTTCTTGGCATCCTTTCAGGGTTCTTCCCTGTATCGCCGCAGCCTCGGGTCTTCCCGGCCGGGTGCTTCAGCATCGGTCGTCCCGGCTTTGCGGGCCGCTTTCCATCCCGGGCAGTGGCGTTTGACTCTTTTCTGGGCTCATCCGGAGCAGCAGAGCCGCACGGTCATGGCATCGTAGGGCTTTCTGGCTGGTAGCATCTTATGCGTGGGAATAGTTCTTTTTGCGTAGGGCTTTCCTGCATGTTTGTGTCTGATGCTTGTACCTATGTGTGTTTGTTTTGTGTCTAATGCTTGTCTGTGTGTGTGGGGATGGAGCTGCTTTGCCTGTGGTTATTAGCAATGGTAGCGTATGGAGCGTGGCAGCGATGGCCCGGAATGGTGATCGGTCAGTGTCCGTGTGCTCCAGTTTATGTTGCTTTTTGCAGATGCAGAGCAGTGTTCCAAGTGGGTCCAAGGGCGCTGGAAGGAAGGGGCATGCCCCAAGAAGGTGAGCTAGAGATTTGGTGTTGGAAGGAGAGTGTTGCGGTCAGTGGGTTGCCCGGTTAATTTTTGCTTTGTGCTTGTAGGCGTGGAGCCTTGCGGGGAGCAGGTCGCTCACATCCAGGAGGAGCAGGGTGAGGTGAGCATCAGTCTGGGTGAGGACGTAGAGCCCGGCGTAGGGCCGTCATCTCATCGGCGCCGTCCCCATTGCCCGGCGCCGTTCCTGTTTTACAGGTGTGTGGCAGACCTCGGCGTGGGGAGCCGTAGCCCGGCAGTCGGGATGGGAGAGCGGAGCAGGTAAAGGTATTGTAGCGAGGTAATGTTGTGCATGGGGTGTGGTTTTTGGCATGACCTCAAGCTGTGGTCTTCTCTGTGGTTTTGCAGGCATTGCAGGAAGTTTTGGAGAGGAGAAGCTGAGCGGCAACGAGGAGCCTGAGCAGGTGAGAAGGGAAGCTTGTCTGCCTGAGTTTTATTATGCGGTAGGGTGCTGCTGGGCTGCCTCTCGGTGATGTGTTTTGCTCTGCTTTTTCAGGTACGGTGCAGGCCTTTCCCAGGCGTGGCTGAGGTTTTGAGGTGAAGTGGAATGGGTGCGTATAATGGTGTGGCAGTAGTTGTAGGGCTAGTCCGCACTGCCTAGCAGAAGAGTAATTTTGCTTTGCTTTTTCCAGATGCCATGGGCAGCCTCACAGCCACAGTGCTGGAGCGTGGCTTTGGCACAGTACAGGTGAGTGCGATGATAATGGTGGTTTGGAGGAGGGTGCTCTCGCAGATGTGGCTGGAGCTGACCGGCAAGGGGGTCACTGCTTGTGCTCTGGTTTGGCAGGTGATAAAGGCAACTGTGGTGACTGAAGGGAGATCAGCGCGGCTGCGGCTGCCATTGAGGATGGCTCTTGAGGAGCGATGGTGATGCCCAGCATTTGACCAGTTAAGTTGAGGGGCAAAGGGTATCAGGGGTGTCTTAACTCTGTGTGTGTGTGTGTGTGTGTGTGTGTGTGTGCACGCTGATGTTCAGTGTAGAGCGGAGGGCTGTTCTGGATGAGTGGGGTATGTGTGAGGCAGAGGTGCTGAGGTGCGCATGGCAGAAAGTGAGGGTGCGGTAGGCGGGGCAGCTCCAGCCTGTGTCTGTGTTGTTGTGTAGTCTATGTGGTGTGTGTTGTAGCTGTGCTATCTTTTGCTCAGGTCTTGATGTCGCCCTTGCTCTTTGTGCTCAAGGAGCACGGCCTACACTGTGGAGCGCTAGCATTGTAGGCCTCTGTCATGTTTTGCTGGCTTGACTCATCAGCATCGCACCCACGGATGGTGTCTCGTCACGTGCAGGCAGCCGAAGGGGGTGGTCCGTGCCTCCGGCTTTGCATCGTGCCCATCGATCTTTGCGGCCACCGTCGAGGCCTCGTCGGCCGCTCTTGTTCCGAGGCCGCTCTTGTTTTGCGTCTCACCGGTGCCCTTTCAGGGTTTTCTTCCCTGCGTCATCACGGCCTCAGGTCTTCCTCGCTGGCCTCTTCCGCATGGCCGTTCCTCGCTTTGCCGGCTGCTTTCCATCCCAGGCGTTGACATCTTAGTCTTTTCTGGGCTCGTCCAGAGCATCAGAGCCGCAGGGCTGTGGTGTCATCAGATACCATGTGGAACGCATTGGAATAGTTCTTTTTGCATAGGGCTTTCCTTCATGTTTGTGTCTAATGTTTTTTTTTTTTTTTTGGTCTGTCTGTGTGTGTTTGGAGCTGCCTTGCTTGTGGGTGTTAGGAATGGTGGTGTGCGGAGTGTGTCAGTGATGGACTGGAATGGTGATTTGTCAATGTCTGTGTGCTCCACTTTATGTTGTTTTGTTTTGTTGTTTTTTGCAGATGCTGAGCAGTGTTCCGAGTGGGCCCAAGGGAGCTGGAGGAAGAAAGGGGCATGCCCCAAGAAGGTGAGCTAGAGATTTGGTGTTGGAAGGAGAGTGTTGCGGTCAGTGGGTTGCCCGGTTAATTTTTGCTTTGTGCTTGTAGGCGTGGAGCCTTGCGGGGAGCAGGTCGCTCACATCCAGGAGGAGCAGGGTGAGGTGAGCATCAGTCCGGGAGCGGACGTAGAGCCCGGCGTAGGGCCATCACCTCGTCGGCGCTGTCCCCGTCGCCCAGCGCCGTTCCTGTTTTACAGGTGTGTGGCGGACCTCGGTGTGGGGAGCTATAGCCCAGCAGTTGGGATGGGAGAGCGGAGCAGGAAAAGGTGTGGGAGCGAATGCCTGATGTGGATGGGCTGTGGTGTTGCGGGCATCGCCTGAGCACGTGATTTCTCTCTGTGCTTGCAGGTTTTGCGGGAAGTTGTGGAGAGAAGCAGCTGAGTGCTGAGAAGAGCCTGAGCAGGTGAGCGGGGGAGCTTGTTGGGTCTGATTTTATTGTGGGGTGGGTGGTGTTGGGCTGCCTCTCGGTGATGCCTTTTTCTCTGCTTTTTCAGGTCTGCTGTGGGCCTTTCCCAGGCGTGGCTGAGACTTTCAGGTGAGTGGATCGGAGCTGGATGTTGTAGGGCTGGTGAGCGCTGCCTGGCAGAAGAGTCACTTTGTTATTTTGTTTTCTTCCAGGTGCCACGGGCTTCCTCCCCAGGCATTGGAGTTGTTGCGGTGCAGGTGAGTGGAGCGCCGATGGCGCTTTGGTGGAGGGTGCCCTTGGAGATGGGGATGGAGCTGACTGGCAAGAGAGTGACTGCTTGTGCTCTGGTTTGGCAGGTGATGAAGGCAAATGTGGTGAGCAAAGGAAGATCAGTGTGGATGCGGCTGCTGCTGAGGATGGCTCTTGAGGACCGGTGACCTACAGCACTGCCACAGTTAAGTTGAGGGGCAAAGGGTGTTGGGGCATCCTCAGTTTCTGTGTGTGTGCGTGCTGATGTTCAGTGTAGAGTGGAGGGTTGTTCTGGATGAGTGGTGTGTGTGAGGCAGAGGCAGTGGGGTGTGCATGGCAGAAAGTGAGGGTGGGTGTCAGGCAGGGCAGCTCCAGCCTGTGTCTGTGTTGTTGTGTAGTCTATGTGGTGTGTGTTGTAGCTGTGCTATCTTTTGCTCAGGTCTTGATGTTGCTCTTGCTCTTTGTGCTCAAGGAGCACAGCCTATGCTCTGCAGCGGTAGCGTGTCAGGCATCCATTGTCTTTTGCCTGGCCAGACTCATCAGCATTGCTCCAATGGACTACGTCTTGTTCTGCACAGGCAGCTGAAAGGGGCGGTCTGTGACTCTGACTCTGCATTGTGGCCGTTTGCAGTGTAGTCATAGTTGTGGCCACTGTTGAGGCCTCATCGGCCGCACCTCTTCCGGGGCCGCTCTTGTCTTGCGTCTCTCTGGCGCCCTTTCAGGGTTTCCTTCCCTGTGTCATCATGGCCTTGGGTCTTTCTCGCCGGCCTCCTCTGCATCACTCTTCTGAGCTTTGCCGGTCCCTTTCCATCCTGGGCATTGACGTTTGACTCTTTTCTGGGCTCATCCAGAGCCTCGGCCCTACGACGCCACGACCGTGTGGCTCTTCCTGGCCAGTAGTGTCTTATGTGTGGGAATAGGGGTTTTTTTTGTGTAGGGCTGTCCTCTGTGTTTGTGTCTGCTATTTGTTTGTCTGTGTGTTTTTGGGGCTGGAGCTGCCTTGCCTGTGGGTGTTAGCTATGGTGGTGTGTGGAGTGTGTCAGTGATGGACTGGAGTGGTGGTGTTGCGGGCATCGCCTGAGTGTGTGACTTCTCTCTGTGCTTGCAGGTTTTGCGGGAAGTTGTGGAGAGAAGCAGCTGAGTGCTGAGAAGAGCCTGAGCAGGTGAGCGGGGGAGCTTGTTGGGTCTGATTTTATTGTGGGGTGGGTGGTGTTGGGCTGCCTCTCGGTGATGCCTTTTTCTCTGCTTTTTCAGGTCTGCTGTGGGCCTTTCCCAGGCGTGGCTGAGACTTTCAGGTGAGTGGATCGGAGCTGGATGTTGTAGGGCTGGTGAGCGCTGCCTGGCAGAAGAGTCACTTTGTTATTTTGTTTTTTTCCAGGCGCCACGGGCTTCCCCCCAGGCAGGATGTTGGCGTTTGGAGTTGTTGCGGTGCAGGTGAGTGGAGCGCCGATGGCGCTTTGGTGGAGGGTGCCCTTGCAGATGGGGATGGAGCTGACTGGCAAGGGGGTGACTGCTTGTGCTCTGGTTTGGCAGGTGATGAAGGCAAATGTGGTGAGCAAAAGAAGATCAGAGGGTGCAGCTGCTGCAGAGGACGTGTCTGCTGTTGAGGATGCCTCTTGAGGAGCAACAGTGATGCAGAGCACTGCAAAAGCGAAGTGCATGGGCAAAGGGTGTTGCGGGGTGTGTGTGTGTGTGTGTGTGTTTGTGTGTGTGAGGCAGAGGCAGTGGGGTGTGCATGGCAGAAAGTGAGGGTGGGTGTCAGGCAGGGCAGCTCCAGCCTGTGTCTGTGTTGTTGTGTAGTCTATGTGGTGTGTGTTGTAGCTGTGCTATCTTTTGCTCAGGTCTTGATGTTGCCCTTGCTCTTTGTGCTCAAGAAGCACAGCATATGCTTTGTAGTGCTAGTGCAACAGGCATCTGCTGTCTTTTGTCTGGTCTTGACCGACTCATCTGCATTGTTCCAATGATCATCTTGTTCTGTGCAGGCAGCTGAAAGCAGCAGTCTGTCACTGTGATTCTGCATTGTTTCTGGCCAATCATCTTGGCAGCCATCATTCAGGTCTTGTTGGTTGTGTGTTTTCTGAGGCCTCTCTTGTTTTGCATCCTCCTGGTGCCCTTTCAGGGTTTTCTTCCCTGTGTCATCAGAGCCTTGGGTCTTTCTTGCCGGCCTCTTCCGCATGGCCGTTCCTCGCTTTGCTGGCCCCTTTCCGTCACAGATGGTGGCATCTGACTCTTTTCTGGTCTCGTGGAGAGCACCAGAGCCGCACGGTCGTGGCATTGTAGGGCTTTCTGGCTGGCAGCATCTTCTGTGCTGGCATTGTTTTTTGCATGGAGTCTGTGTGTACGTGTCTGTGTGTACGTGTCTGTGTGTACGTGTCTGTGTGTACGTGTCTGTGTGTGTGTTTGGAGCTGCCTTGCCTGTGGGTGTAGTAATGGTAGTTGCCAGAGCAGAATAATGTATCTATGAAACACTTATTTTGTTTTTTCTTTTTTTTTGGGGGGGGGGGGGTGGCAGTAAGAGATAAAAGTAGGTTTTTTCTTTAATTTTTTTTATTGGGATGGCCATTTTGGGGGCGGGGGGGGGGGTTTCTATTCATGCCAGGATAGTGTTATCTTTAAAAAAGGATGGAAGCATGTGGTTTTGTTAGTAGCTGTGATGACTGTCTGTGGTGGGAGTGTGTGGGCAGTTGGGTGGGCTTGGTGGTGAGTGTGTCTAACCTTGTATGCATGTGTTCTTCTTTTTCCAGGTTGTAGTTAGAATTTATTTTAAAATAATTAAAAAAAAAACCCCAGCTGGGGGATTTTTTTTTTTCCCCCGGCTGGGTTTTTTTTCCCCCGGTCCCGGCCGCTCTGCGAGGCGATGATCATCGCCAATGTTGGTGTGGAGCTTTGGCTGGGGACTGGGGGTTTTGTAGGCAGGGCAGTTTTTGGCGGTGTCCAGTAATGCTGTTACTGGGAGCTGTCCAAAAGACTGGAGGCGCTTGCCTGTTACTGTAGGGAGGTAGAATGATTGTGGTGGGAGTGAGTGGGCAGCTGTGTGGTTGTTGGGTGGGCTTGGTGGTGAGTGTGTCTAACCTTGTATGCATGTGTTTTTCTTTTTCCAGGTTGTAGTTAGAATTTATTTTATAATAATTAAAAAAAACCCCAGCTGGGGGATTTTTTTTTTTTTCCCCCGGCTGGGTTTTTTTTCCCTCGGTCCCGGCCACTCTGTGAGGCGACGATCATCGCCAATGTTGGTGTGGAGCTTTGGCTGGGGACCGGGGGTTTTGTAGGCAGGGCAGTTTTTGGAGGCGTCCAGTAACATTGTTACTGGGAGCTGTCCAAAAGACTGGAGGCGCTTGCCGACTGATGAGAATAGTAGCGGTGAGAATGTAGAGGTGAATGCTGAAGAGTGTGTGCAGCTCATGTAGAGTGTGGGCTTGTTATGTTTTGTATGTTGTGATGATGATTTTTTTTGTGCAATAAAACAATAAAGATGGTGGTGTGTGTGTCTCCTTTCAAATAAAGATGGTTTTGCTGTTTGTTTCTGTTGTCTTATTTGAACTGCATGCGCCACACATTTGCTCTTGCCCTTTTCCTCTTTGCTCTTGCTCTTTTGACCTTTTAAAATAAGAAGAAGGCAGAAGTTTTTGTCTTGTTCTTATTTTAATTTTTTGCTCCTCTGTTCTGTTTCCTATTCTTTCTTTCTTTGTCTGTCTCTTATGCCTTTTTCTTCTCCTTTTCCCTGATTGTCTATGTTCACTTTGTCCAGGTTTCTCTCTACCTTTCTCTGTCTTTACTATTTACTCTTTCAGTCTGCCTGCACTGTGGTGCTCTGCTCTCTGTGCTTTTCTCTGTATTCTGTGCTCTGCCCTCAGCTTTGTGTTTTGTGCTTTGCTCTCTGTGTTCTGCTGTGTTCTGCTTTGCTCTGTATTTTCTGTTTTGCTGTGCTCTTTGCTGTGCTTTTTGCTTTGTTCTGTTCTCTGTGTTCTGCTCTTTTCTCTGTTCTGCTCTCTCAGCTCTCCTGTGTGTGCTTTTTGCTCTGTTCTCTGTTTTCTCTGTTGTTTTCTGTGCTTTCTGTCTTCTCTCTGGTTGTCTTTGTTCTCTCTGGTTGTCTTCTCTGTTGTCTTTTTTCTGTTTGTTGTCTCTGTTGTTCTGTCTTTGTCCTCTGTTGTTCTGTCTTTGTCCTGTGTTTGTCTTTTGTTGTTTGTCTTGTCTCTCTTTGTCTTTGTCTCTCTTTGTCTCTGTCTTCTGTTTCCTCTTCCTCTTCTCCTCTCTTCCTCTTCTCCTCTCTTCCTCTTCTCCTCTCTTCCTCTTCTCCTCTCTTCCTCTTCTCCTCTCTTCCTCTTCTCCTCTCTTCCTCTTCTCCTCTCTTCCTCTTCTCCTCTCTTCCTCTTCTCCTCTCTTCCTTTTCTTTTTTCTAGCATACTGGCTGGGAGCAAATAATAATTTCACCATTTAAAAAAAAAATTATTTGCTCCCAGCCAGTATCCTACCCCTGCTACTGAATTCATTAAATATGCAAATTAAGCCTTTCTATACTTATTATTTTTTTTTCTTTCTTTTTATATATACTATATACACACTATACATACCACATGCACACACTGTACACACATACTGTACACATATACTACACAGTCTATGCATGTATATATGAACAAAAACCACACATACACAAACAGTATACATAGTATATACACAGTGTATATACCCTCCATGCACCATGACATACACTACACACAAACACAAGGTGGACCACATGCTGACAACAGTCACAGCAAAAGGAATTCACCACATATCAGCAGTTAGGAGAGCAACACACACTTGTCAGGTACCCACCCAAAACTGTACACACCCACCTAATCCCAGCCACCACCCCCTCCAAGACACATACACTAGGCATACAGTTCAGCTATTACGTAGGGTTAACATCCTCACACCAAATAGCACTACCATTAGAGAGCCCCATACTGCTAGCATTAGGGTTATGCCACACCCTTTATTATTAAACTTTAAGTGCCCCGTGGTGGGCATTCCCAGTAACAGTTTAAGGGTTACACATGAGCACCTGGGACTTAGGGGTAGGGCCTACAGAGCACTAGGAGTAGGGGGGGGCTAAGGCTGAAGGGGCCAGGGGGGGTAGGGGGGGCTAGAGCTAGGGGGGGTGCTGGGGGGGGGACCAGGGATGGGGGGGGGGAAACAGGGGGGGCTGGGGGGGGTGGGGGGGGTGGGGATGGAGGGGAGGTTAGGGGTTAGCATGAGGGGCTAGGGGTTAGGGGTCAGGGTTAGGGTTAGGGTTAGAGGGTTAGGGTTAGGGTTAGGGTTAGGGTTAGGGTTAGGGTTAGGGTTAGGGTTAGGGGTTAGGGTTAGGGTTAGGGTTAGGGTTAGGGTTAGGGTTAGGGTTAGGGTTAGGGGTTAGGGTTAGGGTTAGGGTTAGGGTTAGGGTTAGGGTTAGGGTTAGGGTTAGGGTTAGGGTTAGGGTTAGGGTTAGGGTTAGGGTTAGGGTTAGGGTTAGGGGGTTTAGAGGGTTGGGTTAGGGTTAGGGTTAGGGTTAGGGTTAGGGTTAGGGTTAGGGTTAGGGTTAGGGTTAGGGTTAGGGTTAGGGTTAGGGTTAGGGTTAGGGTTAGGGTTAGGGTTAGGGTTAGGGTTAGGGTTAGGGTTAGGGTTAGGGTTAGGGTTAGGGTTAGGGTTAGGGTTAGGGTTAGGGTTAGGGTTAGGGTTAGGGTTAGGGTTAGGGTTAGGGTTAGGGTTAGGGTTAGGGTTAGGGTTAGGGTTAGGGTTAGGGTTAGGGTTAGGGTTAGGGTTAGGGTTAGGGTTAGGGTTAGGGTTAGGGTTAGGGTTAGGGTTAGGGTTAGGGTTAGGGTTAGGGTTAGGGTTAGGGTTAGGGTTAGGGTTAGGGTTAGGGTTAGGGTTAGGGTTAGGGTTAGGGTTAGGGTTAGGGTTAGGGTTAGGGTTAGGGTTAGGGTTAGGGTTAGGGTTAGGGTTAGGGTTAGGGTTAGGGTTAGGGTTAGGGTTAGGGTTAGGGTTAGGGTTAGGGTTAGGGTTAGGGTTAGGGTTAGGGTTAGGGTTAGGGTTAGGGTTAGGGTTAGGGTTAGGGTTAGGGTTAGGGTTAGGGTTAGGGTTAGGGTTAGGGTTAGGGTTAGGGTTAGGGTTAGGGTTAGGGTTAGGGTTAGGGTTAGGGTTAGGGTTAGGGTTAGGGTTAGGGTTAGGGTTAGGGTTAGGGTTAGGGTTAGGGTTAGGGTTAGGGTTAGGGTTAGGGTTAGGGTTAGGGTTAGGGTTAGGGTTAGGGTTAGGGTTAGGGTTAGGGTTAGGGTTAGGGTTAGGGTTAGGGTTAGGGTTAGGGTTAGGGTTAGGGTTAGGGTTAGGGTTAGGGTTAGGGTTAGGGTTAGGGTTAGGGTTAGGGTTAGGGTTAGGGTTAGGGTTAGGGTTAGGGTTAGGGTTAGGGTTAGGGTTAGGGTTAGGGTTAGGGTTAGGGTTAGGGTTAGGGTTAGGGTTAGGGTTAGGGTTAGGGTTAGGGTTAGGGTTAGGGTTAGGGTTAGGGTTAGGGTTAGGGTTAGGGTTAGGGTTAGGGTTAGGGTTAGGGTTAGGGTTAGGGTTAGGGTTAGGGTTAGGGTTAGGGTTAGGGTTAGGGTTAGGGTTAGGGTTAGGGTTAGGGTTAGGGTTAGGGTTAGGGTTAGGGTTAGGGTTAGGGTTAGGGTTAGGGTTAGGGTTAGGGTTAGGGTTAGGGTTAGGGTTAGGGTTAGGGTTAGGGTTAGGGTTAGGGTTAGGGTTAGGGTTAGGGTTAGGGTTAGGGTTAGGGTTAGGGTTAGGGTTAGGGTTAGGGTTAGGGTTAGGGTTAGGGTTAGGGTTAGGGTTAGGGTTAGGGTTAGGGTTAGGGTTAGGGTTAGGGTTAGGGTTAGGGTTAGGGTTAGGGTTAGGGTTAGGGTTAGGGTTAGGGTTAGGGTTAGGGTTAGGGTTAGGGTTAGGGTTAGGGTTAGGGTTAGGGTTAGGGTTAGGGTTAGGGTTAGGGTTAGGGTTAGGGTTAGGGTTAGGGTTAGGGTTAGGGTT